>NC_135550.1:26926675-27086675 GCF_964340395.1 Glandiceps talaboti | reverse complement strand
AGTGTGTCATTCAACTAACTGATTGTAGAAAAGGGTGTCATTCCACTGTTTACCACCTAGAAATGCTGTCATTCCAGTTCCAAAGCATTAAAAATGCTGTCATTCCACTTATTTTATAGAGTGGCGGCTGTCATTCCAGTGGTTCTACAGTGTAGAGGGTGTCATTCAACTAACTGAATGTAGAAAAGGGTGTCATTCCACTGTTTACCACCTAGAAATGCTGTCATTCCAGTTCTAAAGCATTGAAAATGCTGTCATTCCACTTATTTTATAGAGTGGCGGCTGTCATTCCAATGGTTCTACAGTGTAGAGGGTGTCATTCAACTAACTGAATGTAGAAAAGGGTGTCATTCCACTGTTTACCACCTAGAAATGCTGTCATTCCAGTTCTAAAGCATTGAAAATGCTGTCATTCCACTTATTTTATAGAGTGGCGGCTGTCATTCCAGTGGTTCTACAGTGCATAGTGTGTCATTCAACTAACTGATTGTAGAAAAGGGTGTCATTCCACTGTTTACCACCTAGAAATGCTGTCATTCCAGTTCCAAAGCATTAAAAATGCTGTCATTCCACTTATTTTATAGAGTGGCGGCTGTCATTCCAGTGGTTCTACAGTGTAGAGGGTGTCATTCAACTAACTGAATGTAGAAAAGGGTGTCATTCCACTGTTTACCACCTAGAAATGCTGTCATTCCAGTTCTAAAGCATTGAAAATGCTGTCATTCCACTTATTTTATAGAGTGGCGGCTGTCATTCCAGTGGTTCTACAGTGCAGAGTGTGTCATTCAACTAACTGATTGTAGAAAAGGGTGTCATTCCATTGTTTACCACCTAGAAATGCTGTCATTCGTTTTCCGTCATTCAGGTTGTCATTCGTTTTAGGGTCACCCACTGTATCAGTTTACTGGTTCAAGGCATACATGGTGATAATATATTGAAAATCTAAATAGTACATATTTTTCACCTTGTTTTTGTTCCAGCGTTCTATCGATTTTGTCCCACTTAACGTATGTTGAAAGGATTTAGAAATACATTAGAACGGAATGCAATAGAGACACTGGGGCTTTCCTTTGCTGACATACGTTTGTAAAATTTAACATAATTGCACGGTTGTCTGGACTACCTTATATCTGTCCTTCTGGTTATTGATCTGTGTTGGTACCTTAATAATGGAATCATTTGCCTCTTCGAAAGATGACGAACTTGGTCGTCCAAGTCACGAGTCTCTGGAATGGAGCGTTGAAGCTGTGCGCCAGACCTGTATTGAAGTGCATACCAAACTAGCAAAGGCTCTTCTAAAAGGAAATATCCTAGATCAGAAAGGTTACCTGCTGAAATCAGTTTTCGACACGTTTTGTGGAATTGCTACAAAACTGGGACTCGAAGACGCTGAAATAGTCAAAAAACATTACACTAACAAGTTGGAGTATTTGAAAGGAACGGAAATAATGTGTCCTCCGATCGATATCATGTTACGTAAAAACGTCCTAACACAACCCGACATAAAAGATATTACGGCAATACAGGTGAGAAACTTGGATGGCACGAATGAGCCTGGCGATGTTCGAACTCTGGCAACCGATATGGCAAGATTAGCATATCTCACGATGACGGAGGGCTGTAAGTGGGGATTTTACATCTGGGTTGGCAGGATAGAAGAATTAACAAAGTGGGATCTGAGAAGAATTCCTGTTACCATGACACCGATAGATAAGAGTCTTGAGTTTTTTCTGAACTCTCACCTGGGTATTCCTCACATTGGTAAAGCAATTCCATCCTTCTGTATGAAAACTGTTGTACAGAACCAAGTGACGCCTGAACTGTGTGTACGAGCTTACAGAATAGAAGCTGGCGATGCAGTCGAAGATCTAAATGCCTCAGATGTGGAAAGGTTGGACGAGTTCTACACCACTAAAATGCCAGTTGTAACGCCAATGTGTCACGGAAGTTGGGACACCAAAGAACAACTGGAGTATCTACGTGTTCAGATTATGAGAGCTAGACATCATTTCGAGGTACATAATTATTTACCCCTTCTGTAGGACAGATTACACAATCTTTCTGAATTTCAAAATCTTTCATAGTTTTTGACATAATGTGCATCCAAAATGACGTGCAGAAAATGAATCCGCCAGTTTCCTCAATAGTAACATTGTGTCGATGTTCAAATATGATTTAGTTTGTTTTGTCGTTTGATTAATGCTTAATACAAAACAAGTTCGCACTGAATAAGACATCAGACAAACGTGTCAGTTATTATACCAAATTTTATACTAACTTCGACAACTTATGTGGGCGATAAGATAGACATGGGACTAAAGTTGCAGATTGAAAAGTGAATTCAGTTTGTCCAGAATTGACAGAAACGTGGAACCTGACAAATGACTTAGGCTTACTTGAATAAAATGACACGCTGTAATACATAGTGTACTTAACTTACTTACTTACTTACTTACTTACTTACTTACATTTAGCAATTGAAAACTGTCATGTTTTGTTAATTATAGGCTGAACTTTTCAAACGTGCGTTGGCAGTGTTGTCAAGTACCAGAATACTATTTTTGGAGTTACTTAGTGTCAAGAAACTAAACAAACCTGACAAGGACGACGCAGAGTTTCTTCAATCTCACTTCATGCACTTGAAAGAACGCATTGTGAAGGCGGAGTTATTGCAAGAAGATTCAAGTTCTGACAGTTCTGATAGCTCAGACTTTCTGCAATCTGCACCTGAATCCGAATCTGAATCTGAGGATAACTATTCTGAGTCTCAATTTACTTCCAGTTATGCGAGTTCTGCATACACAGATGGGACCCGTTCAACAGGAACTTGAGATCGTGTTTTTACTAAAATATTCAAATGCATCTATCGATCTAAAATGATACATTTCAAAGTACTTCGAGTTTTAGTAAATTCACCATATCTCCTAATTTAAGTGGAATTTTCATGGGGTAAGATAATTTAAGAAAAGAACTAATGTTTGTGCCATGAACCCTTCCTGTTGATGAAATGTGAACATTGAGATATTATTTATGCTTAGCATCTTTAGACTTTGACTGAATGGTCCTCATCCTTGTGGTGATGGGGGGTGCGTATTTTACTACATAGTAACTCAGTAGAAAGCAATGGTTAGTTAGTTAGTTAGTTCGTTATATCTACACCATTCTTACTATGCAATTGTCACGAAATGTGTTTCCAGATTCAGAGACACAAACAGCAGAACATTTTGAAAGTCATGAAAATCATATTACAGTAACTGCGGTAAACCTGTTCTATTACTTATAACGGTTAACAATGTACATTGTATTACTTTCGATGAAAAAAAATGGAAAATGTATAAACACAGGGTTTCTTTGGGTTTTTTAAAAGAAAAAAATGTGTTCCCATCTTCGTTTGTTAACATTAAACAGAA
This sequence comes from Glandiceps talaboti, assembly GCF_964340395.1. Classification (NCBI taxonomy): domain Eukaryota; kingdom Metazoa; phylum Hemichordata; class Enteropneusta; family Spengelidae; genus Glandiceps; species Glandiceps talaboti. Next base: position 27,083,265 of record NC_135550.1, on the reverse strand, counting down.
ATTACACACGTAGACATATAAATTTGAATAGTCAAAGCCTGCAGATAGTGACGTGTCACCCAGTGTGTGTGTGTGTGTGTGTGTGTGTGTGTGTGTGTGTGTGTGTGTGTGTGTGTGAACCAGCTGTTTAGCTGACCTAAATTAGGAATAGATTTAGTCTAACGATTTCTTTAATTATTCTTACTTGTGGTCTACTGACAAAGAGGTCGATATTCTTCACTTTATCTTAAAGATGTTGAATAATATCAACCAACCAACCAATCGATGTCAAATAAAGCCCTGGTTAACCTGGTACAAACCAACGATGGTTGATAGGAAAACCAACAGCTGATCAATCGTTGTTTTCGTTCGTCCTGGGGCACACTGCCTTGTCACCGTGACAAACTCGTGTTCGTCATGTCTGAGGAACGATCTACCTGCAGTACATATACCGATGATGATGATGTATCGATTGACATTGTAGAGAGCGAACGCGGCGGTTCGTCAACTGTCAGTGAGATCGAAGAAAAGGTGGCTGGTTCAAATAATGATTATGCACTTTCGTCCATTTTAAATGACTCACCGCCGTCACAGATCTCAAATACAAAGCAAGATTACGACATTTGTAATGATGGCGTAGGTGAGACTGGGCAACCAAAAGATTTGAAACCCACATCAGCAGACGACACGAACTTAGAAGAAAACTACAGATACTCAGAAAAACTGTTTACAGAAACGTGTGTTTCCTTTCATCGTATGATGACGTATGATATCTTGAACGGGAAACGAGAACTACTAAAGGACAAAAGATTCCTCCAGGGCAGATTGTACGATGTTTTAACTTACGTGATGTCTCAACAAGGTAAAAACCTGAATCAGGTAATGATGGAATATGATCATTCAAAATTACAATATATGCGGTACCAGCGGATTTTGGTGCACCCAAGAATTGACATTGTTCTCTTAAGGCGACTACCTGACAAGAAGGCTAAGATTATATCCGGTATAATGATGAATAAAACTAGTCTTGGCTACGAGCCTGACGTCAGATCGTTACGGCTAGATATGATCAGATTGGCATATTTGATTCACACCCGAGGATGTTCCTGGGGCTTCTACATCTTCGCTGGACCGACAGAGGAACTTCAGTGGTTGGACATGCGCAGAGCAGTAGGTGAGGAACCGATTGGCTCAATCCACAGTGACGTTGTACTGAGTAATGATATGAAATTTCTACCAACAGGAGGCAAGGGGAACACTTTCCCAGCTACATTCACAAGAAAGGTCGTTATAAACTGTACAAATAGTCATTTCTCGGTAAGACTTTATTGTATTCAACCAGGAGATAGATTGTGGAATGAAAATCATGACGACGTAACAAGAATGCTCTTTATAAAGGAATCCCAGATCGCTGATCAGCAGGCTATAAACGTAGTTGGGGTATCTCCAGCAAGGATGCAGTTGGAAGAAGTTCGACAGATGCTTCTCAAATCAAGGGCTTTCCTGCAGGTATGACTTTTAAGTAATTTATTAATTTGAACACGACATTCTTGTCTGCATTATATCTACATGAAATGCATTCGTGCAAATTAACACTCCAAAAATATACTAATGACTTTGTAAATTGCGAAAACTTTATACTGTCGTTTCATAGAAATGTTATTATTATCATTCTTTTTCGTTAAAAGGCAAACCTAATAACAAATGCAAAGACATCATACCAATCAGCTATGCAGAACTGGGAAGAAATGATACGATGTTCAACAAAGTTAAAGGACGAAGAGAAAATGGAAATGAACTATATGAAAGAACATCTTGGATACATGAAAACAAGACTACTTGATGAAATATCTGACCCTACTATGAGTGATATTGAAAGTATACTGATGTAATTGAATCATTTGGACCTTTATTGTATCATTGCAGTAAATCTTCTTGGTTACTGTCGACACTAGTTCCAATACCTGCATTAGCGTCTGCTGTATGAAAGGGGTATGCTACAGCGCCGAAGAATGCTTCACATGAATGCCATGCATTGCCATCACCTTTCTGCCCTCCCAAATGAATGAATATGTCGTTATCCCACTCGGTTTTCCAATTTTCACACCACCATAGAACACAGTGACGATAGCGACGAGAACGACGACGTAGTTTTGTTGCGACTGCATAGTGTTGAACGATGTTTCCGCCGATACGATAGCCAATAATCACAGGTAGTTGAGACCCGTTTGGACTGAGAGAGTTGATAACCGTCTTGGCCACTTGGTCGCTATATGCACCAAGGAATCCGTGGAGACCACCAGTATTTATAGTAGAAATGTAAGCAGAGTCACCTTGTCTATCACAATAAAAACCTTCTACATGGTCCATGTTCCATTGTGGGGTGGCACCTTGGTCTAATAAACAAAACGTATCGAGTTCACCACGAATCTCTTCAACGTACTGGCGAACTTGATTGTTGAAAGTTGCAGGAGCAACACATTCCTCAGAGCCAGAAAGTCCGCCATCATCGCATCTCCACAGTGCTTTGGAATGGCCATGGGGAGTGTCAGAATGTGCCAGCCGGTCGTAGTAACCAAAAACCATTGCCCAGGCTACCGGTCCACAACCACTCGTACATTTTCCCACTTGATGTTGCCAGTAGTCGGGAAACAACTGTTCTTCATGAATTGATGAATATGTCCACTCCGACCAAGCTTTAGTTCGTGTGTGACGTTTGGACCGGTTTACACTTGTCAAATCGATTCCGAATCTCTTCAGAATAACTTTTCCTTTCTTCAAGTGTATTTCAAGATTGAATCCCACTTGTCTACCGTCAAGAACATCTATGACATATTCTCTATCACCATGCAATGCCAATGCTAACATCTTCCGACCCTTTTCATTAATGCTAATTTTCTTTACGTCGACTGTAATTGGGTCTTCTTTCTTACAGACATCCAAGAGTATTTTGCAAAGTTTGTGTTGCCATATCTTTATATCTGACTTCGTCAAGTTCATATCAAAAGGTACCACTTTTATCTTAACTTCGGTTACCATTTTATTCATTGGTATTTGAATATCGTCTCCTGTTGAGAGAAAGAACTGTGTAATTTATATATGATTTGGAACCCAATTTTACACCAATCTTCTAGAATTACAAAAATAAAACATTTTTTCTTTCCCATGCCCATTAAAAAACCGTAAATATGCAACTAGTCTGAGAGTAGAACAGGTGCACAACCTCCAATAATTTATAGAAAATCATATTTATGAAAAAAACCGTTGCGAGACTTTCTTTTTTCTCTGAAAAATCAGACATAGCAAGACTATGCCTGACTACCTAAAATTCCACAGAATTACTCACCGGGTGAAATGGCTTCTTCCCAGTAACTGTCACCATGGAAACCAGCCAAGACGCCATGTTCTTCATATCTCTCCGGTATGTCGTCATACTCTAGCATTGTTGACCATATCGCTGATCGATCCACTTTTAATTGTCGTCGGTCCCATTCTTCCTGCAATTCATCTAGTTCTTGTCGTATCAATATTTCCATCTTGACTCTTTTGCGTTTGGTATTCTGAAGCAATCGTAAATTGGTACGTGACCGTTAGTCATACTTAGACATTACAACCACCCCCACCACCCCGACGACTTGGTGATATCAAAGACCTAAGGCCTAATTTTAAAAATTCGATTGTGTGGTTCCGATTAAGCTCAATTTTAGAATAGGTGGGGTAGGTAGATTTGTTATTTTTTCATGTGTGATTGTTTAGTTCACTGAGGTAATTATGTTTTCCAAATGGTCTCTATACATCTGTGTCATTGGTTTCTTCCCATCAGAGTAGAGTGTACAGTCATTACACATTGGAAGAATAAATTTATATTTATTTATCATTACTTTTTCTCGAATATGTAAAAAAAGACTTTAGGGTTGGCAGTGAAAAACTAGATGGGGTCGGGTAACCGGAACCAAACATTTTTTTTCTTTAGGCCTAACATTGTAATGTACAAGATATGAGGCGAGGTATGTGCAGGGAGATAGCACAATCATTCATTCATAAAAGTAGCGAGTGGCGCGTTGTGTCACAACTGACTTACTGAAATTAATGAAGTTCATATTACCAATTAACTCAGTTTACACTTGGGCAATTGTCCTTTTATTGGTCATTGCTAGGGATTTCAGGAATTGGAGTTCATTCATACCGTACTATGTTTGGCCAAAACTCATCAATTTAACAGTGCTTGATAAGCTGTGTTATTCGTTTTTAAAGTCTCCTATGTGGATCTATCAAAATACAAATGCAGTTCTTCGTACAATTTGCAAAGAAAGAGCCTCTGGTTTATAAGATACAAAGTGTAAATAAATATGTATGTATATATATAAAGTTAATAAACCAAACAAACAAACAAGCAAACAAAACAAATGATTGTCACATGTTTTAACTTATAAATACAATGCATATAGCACTGTCACAACTTTAGTTCATTTGTCAATGAGTAAACAATCATAACCACGGGTATATCACACCTTTTCCTGGTCCCCAATGTTCCCCAAGATTTCCATCGTAGAGGCCACAATCCTGCCTTTCCCATCCTCACAGAACATCTGCCCATCTGGTGATAACATGAAATAACGTTCGCAGCGAGATTTTACTAATCTCGCTCTCTTTCTCATGAGAGTAGATGGTGATGGCACGGGTCCCTCAAGAGTTCGACGATAGTCACCAGTTTTTGCACTCGACGATAAGATTACATAGTCAGTTCCGTTAAGTTCTATTTCCCAGTATGCAATGTAATCACCGGGTAGATCTTTCCGAAATATCGGCATTGGTTGAGCTGAAAAAATACACACAATCATATCAGGCAAAACAAGAAGAAAGAATTGTTTCTGGTCAGCGCGCGCATCACTTTGTGTTCGTCCAGCCAATGCAGTCTGCAGATCCGTGGAGTAACATAAAATAACCATCCCTGCTTCAGTGAAGACAACTGCAGAGCCAATCATGAACAAGCAAATGACATCTGCCCCACATACACACTTGCTCTAAAGTACTAAATAAAAAGAACAGTAACTGCCAGTGATAGGTTTGTTGAAAATTAAAAAAAAATCGCGCCGTAGCACCATTTTAGACAAACTATCCTGACCAGAAACAATTATTTTTTTGGCCTTATGTCATGAGTGATAGATAATTTACGAACTGTGGTTAAATTTTCGTGACTTTCACTTTCTATAGTAATAAGTGAGTATAAATTAAGGGGGGTAAGGGCGTAGATTACTTTGCATTGGTGGGTTAGTAATTTTTTGAATATCTTTTCTTTCTTTCTTTCTTGTTTTTGCCCCTCCCTCTCTCTCTCTCTAGAAATACAAACTTTTAAAACTATTTTGTATAAATACATGGATGGTTATAATAACATTGTCACTATCCATCAACATGTTGAAAATATAAACATATTGAAATAAACGCGTTGAATGACCATATGAAAAATCCTAGTTGTAAAAGTGCTACCGAAAAAAAACCACATAGACTATTTCGCTTCGGATTTGAAGAAGATGAAAAAGAACGTCGAGTAGAAGGGAAATAATCCTCTTTTTAAAAAATTAGTTGTAAATAATCTACATACAACCATGATAAACTAAAGAGTGATTGCGCCAGAGAATAGACATTTCGTGTACATTTATTCATTTTATCGCTGTTATAAGCATGAAACAAGATGCTCTCGTGAAAAGTGAGAGGATATGGATGTCATGGTATAGAGGAGAGAACAGATGTGTATAGAGCAGTTATGGGACCATAACAAATACGTTTTAACCATCACGCGTGCTTGTACATGTAGTACTTTGTTATGTACAAAGGTTACGTGGTATCTGCAGTTAACATAATTACTTTTGACGTGTTAGGAAGACAGACGTACCTCGTTATATGTTATGTACATGGTAACACGCAACTGCAGTATGTCAAGCAACAAAGTGATTGACTGAACTCATGAACAGTTGCATGACACTGTATTTATTGTGACCATATTGTAGTCATATACAAACTTGGTCAAGATCTATCTAGTGTTATTTCCAATCTGAACCATGTTGTACTCTATCAACCTCAACATGTCAAACAATGTCTAACTGAATGATTTACGTGCCTTTTATTTCCTGTCCTCAGTACACATGTAGCATCAACGTACACCATAGATATGTAATTTGAGAGTGTGTTCAATCTAAATGATTGTATTACAGTTATCTTCAAGTTTCATCTTTCAATAACTTTCATAAGTGATTGCATTGCAGATATCCTCGTCTTTCAATAATTTTCAAAAGTTATTTTCAATACTTTAAGAATGTAGAAATGAATACGATTACAAGCAGCAACCACTTTGTATTCAATGTATTACAACAGTCCCAATTAGTTTACACCCTGCATCGTGTTCATAAAGTCACAAAACGAAAACTTTGAGTTCTCGTTTACTCTTCACCCACTTACATCTTTGCGCAGGCATGGAGTAAACCACGGGGAATATCATAGTTCACCAGACAGGAAATTATGAAATTACTTATCATATGTCAGTGCAGTCTAGACCTGTTATGACATGTTGACGTAGACAAAATCACGTCTCTCCCCTTCACCCGACATGTAAACTCTCTCTCTTTGACTCCATAATTGTTGGAACTGTATACTCCCCGCGAGAACTTATCAAAGTTTTGAATACCGCGATAAGTACATCAATTATCCTGATGTTGTTATTCTCTTCTATAATATATGTATGTATATATGTACAGAAGCCGTCGGCAAAATACGTCAGCACCAGGATAGGATTGCACCATGTGTTTGGTACATGATGTAGAAAGCAAAAGATTGACAATTAATTGAGGAAGCATTATGAGAGCAAAAGGTCATAAATTGGAGGAAAAATAGAATTGGGTTACTGTATCGATGATTTACATTAGGACTTGATATCTGGGATAACAACTACGAGAAATAAGCAATGGAGGGGGGGGGGGGTAAAAAGTCGTTCGGAAACATAATGAGTGAAATGGCCATGGTAGGCTTTTGTATTGCACTAGGTAATATTAAAGGTCGTCCGGTCACTATATGGAAGGTCAACACGTTTGTATGTGGACCACAGTCACTTGTAAGCTAATATTCTATTCCATGATGATTCTATTCCGGGATGATCATAGTACAAAATAATGACGTTATTAGTTATGTATGACATTAAAAATATACCAATATTTTCCGTTGCAATCACCGGCGACGGTATTTTTTAATATCGTAAATACCTAATAACGTAATTGTTTTGCACTATGATCATTCTAGAATAGAATATTACCATCCTGGAATAAAATATTAGCGCACAAGTGACTGTGATGTGGACTGATGTATTTTTGTTCTTTCTCTAGCTCTATTCATATTAACACTCAGTCTGGTAACTCACTGTGTTTTATTCTTAATTAAACCCTGGTGTTACTCACTCAATATGATTTAAACACAGACTGAAAGATTTATTAAATTGGTAAATGATAATATCCAAGACCCTAACTGAAACGTAAACGCTACATAATATTCGCTTACATACTGTACTAGTGGTGTACAATGATACAGCATTGCTAGAATCAAAACCAGATGAATTCTTATGCAGATGCTGGAATTGTAAGGTGAGACAAACCAAAGGACAAATAGAACACGAATGTACGTGGTCTCCTTCAAATCTTTTGACCTCATGACAACTATTATATTAAATCTGCTTCTTTTTGTTTGGCGTCTCACGTAGTAGTGAAGTCGGAGAAGGTTGCATGTCAATGCCCTTTGTCGTGAAAGTTTGTTCCTGGTACTCGTGGGTATGGTTTCAGTGTTTTATCGACTTTGACATTTTTGTTTGAGATTTGTTCCACTTATTTTATTCTTTGTAGTATCGAAGTCATTATTTCATACACACATCTTTTGAATTCCCTGCATTACGTCAGTAAGTATTTATACCTTCGTAAGATAGTGCCAGAGTTCGTGATGATGATCCGAAATGCCATACTAGTGGCGTGACTGCACGGTAGCATCTGTGCCATTTTATAGAGCTGCTAAATAAGTTAACGATACATACCTGTAATTTCATGCAGTCCTTGCAGTTCCATCTCCGCCAACTGCTCTTCCACTTCCCATGATAGTTGAGATAGGTCGAACTTGGCCATCGCAGGTATGAATGACATAGAAAGACACAATACCATTATCCGCAGTAACAGCGTCATCCTGCTGGTTCACTGAAAGATATCTCGGGACTGAAACCTAATCGGATGCTAAACCCCAATCTTATAACTTGTTTATCTTGGGCCTCTGTCTTGGGAAGTGTGTGTCAATTTGGCGGGGTGAAAGGGCAAATTGTTGTTTTCGATTCATCTACGTGTTGACGTCTCAACGGCGATCTATGCAGCCAACTGGTACTAGCACGTACTGACAGATGTAGACAATGTAATCCTTGATCCAAATCGGTATATCAACACCGGAAACTGCATTCTTATATTACTACACTTCTAAATTATTATGTACGTACAATGCAATGCATGTATGTATATGTATGTGTCCCAAGTATTCTGCGCTGTTGGGAATCTCCACTGACGTAGCCCGATACTTGTATCATGTCTTTTTATGTGTAATTTATGGGGGAATGCCAGATTCAGTGGAGGAGGGGGGGGGGGGGGAAACATGTAGGCTTATTTTAAACACACATCAAGATGGATGATGAAAAGCTGGGAATTCGTTAAAATATGTGCACTATAACGTTTGGTAAAAAAAAACCCACAAGAAAGTCTCCACAGGAAAGTGAAAACATACAAGAAAGATACGTATATGCGTAGATTTAGAGATTTCTATCGCTAGCTAAATGAAGGTGAAAACAGGAAATCAGTCATTTCCCATTACATCCCAAGTATTGAAATGTATCGGTTCAACTGGCATGATGACAGAACCGGTTGGAAACAAAATAGAATCGAAAATAAAAAAGCAGAAACAAATATAAAATACCTTCGTTTGTTATAATAGACTATATAACAGGGGAGGATCTCAGGCCTACTTTAATACTTACTGACTGATTGAACGCAGTCGAGAGCGCCACCAACGCTGAACTTGTTATTTGTTGAAAAATGGCTGCGCCCAGTAAAGTAATTAGAACAGGGAAAGTCAACGATGATTTAAAAACTGGTGATGAAGCTGGTGAAGACATTGCAGAATATGTGTGCATAGAATGTGGACATGGTTCGAATGAACTCTACAGATATTTCAGTGACAGTGTATTGAAAATAACACATTGTGTGAGTAAAGCTCAGCTCTTTGATCAGTAGTAATAGTACTAGTAGTACACTTAGTCCTGCTTGTAGACGGTGCACGGGTCTATATTATTACTGACACGACAGAATCGAGTCCCGGATTACTAGCAGGACTAGACTTACTATTAAATGTCCATTTCCTTCTCAAATCGAGCCCCGACTTACTCCGACTGCTAGCAGGATTATACAATCAAAATCGTAAATGGACATAAAACTGATCACTGCAACGTTACCCCCATCAATCATGCAATCATAAATCAATTCCATGCACAAGTTGTAATACCATTGACCTTATTACAGTCCCTCTATGCATGGAGTTATAATAAGGGGATATCCTTATACCTCCATGCTCTATGAATATGATAACGCCAAGAGGGACTGTGGCCCTATGAACCAAGTTAATGACACAAAATAACAAAACAGAATATTCTCTAGTGATGTATTTATTTACACGGTGCCATATGTTACATGGTCTGAAACCTCAATATATATTTGTAAACAAACCCATTCGTGTTTTTTTTTTTATTCCCACAGGATTACTGTGGGAAAGTGGTAGACAAGTACATAGAATTTGATCCTGTTATTATACTACTAGATGGTGTACTTCTCAAAGCTCAAGCATATAGACATATATTATACAACAGTAAAGTTAGTGTAAGTACAATGTGTAAATCATTTGGGGTGTGTTTCTGCAACAGGTAAGTGTGTTTTCTACTCTCAAAGACCTACAAAAAAGCCAGGAGTTGGACATAGGTTACCCAGGACAATTTTTCAATACATGTGTTTGAAGAGTACACTTTATCTGAAATAATTTATCTGTTTATCCCAGTCAGGATAAATGATCATCCCAATTGAGATAAATAGGGAAAGCACATTGTAAATCTTTTTTTCCAGTCAGGATAGATGTTATTCTGATCGAGAGTATACCTGACTGTATATGTAGTCAACCACCATCAAATGATATCAAATTCAGGTTTCTCCCTATATGTTTGTACAGGGACAATGCAATGCTACATCAGCGGTCAATAAACTCACCATCTACATTTTTCAATATTTTTTTTGCAACAATTTTCACAGAACATTGTTCTTTCATTTAGCAAGACTGCTGGATGGTACAGTTGATTTTGAAACTTGTATTTGAGACGTGTTTACGGGGAAGTGTAGCTGGTTTGTGATATCCATATTTCTGGTTTGATTCATACCAAAGTTAGTTGCTTCTGATTGGCTAATGTTCTTTGGCAAGATTTGAATCACACTTCAAAGTATAAATGGTTATTTCATTATGGTAGGTCTATACCATAAGTAGTAACTGTACTTAGCCTGTAAGATCCAGGCATTGTTTTTGCTTATATAATATGCTTCACTCCCTACTGTACTTTGTATATAGGAAAACATTAGATATACAAAAATGTGCATCATTTAAACCACAAAACACAACAGTAAAAGAGAGTTAAATACTAATATTAAACACACAATTCTAACTGTTATAATTCATATCCTGGTTCAGGTACATTGGAAGTTATGTGTTCTATGTATGCTGTGTGAAGCATATATGAAATGGTCACATCTCAAGTCACAGAATGCTGATGGTACCAAAGATTTCTTATACTATGCATTAGAATGGGATTATTATGCTATGTTCCTAATTGCTGGTATAGGTAGGTTTATTCCTATAACATAATGATGTTGTCTTAACATAAAGAAACACTAGACCCATTCCAAATCACCAGATGTGGGGTGATGTTGTGAGAGGAGGGGAGCATAGACTCATCCAAATCACCAGATGTGGGGTGATGTGGTGAGGGGAGAGGAGCATAATTGTCAATATAAAATGTACTGTATTTGACAAAATAAATATTAGCCAAATTTTCATATCAGAGTGTACTTATTCTTTTGCCAAGTATAGATCTAATCTAACCTATTTATGATGTGTATGATGAAATATTGTTATATTATGTGATGATGTGTTATCTCATAACTATTTGTTCATTGTAAACCTGTATAACTTGCTCTGAAAACTAAAGTTATGTGTACGTTGCATCACAAATAAATCCAGTTATGTTAATATATTGCTGTTGTTTTCAAGAAAACCCACTACACTATTAATGTCTTGAGAGATTCCTGACCTTCAAGTTGTAATATAATATTGAGGAGAAAGACACTTTATCATATTGCATCTACTGATCTACATGTATACTGAAACATAGTGTAATACACAGGATCTCAGCCGTATGAAATTCCTTCTTGTCATATTTCATCTTGTTACTTTTCTGCACAGAGTTTGCTTCTTTCATGTTTGGTGTGATTGCTGCATGTTGGATCTTCCTGAATATGATGTATGTCCCAGCTGTTGTTACACCAAGGTAACCATTGTCATAGTAACTTAAGTTTCGTAGGAATGTGAATATGTCATAACAATTTACTGTCACTGTAAGGTGTGTATAAGTAATGGACAGACAGCTGTACTTTCCGTGTCATCAGACCTTTGCTCTTGAAGTATTAAACACAAATCTGCATTTCTCTGTATTTTTTTGCTATTTGCTGCAGAGTAACCCAATCTGTATTGAAAATGAATACTTTTATTAAAATACTCTTTCATTTCTAGCTGATCAAAACAGCAGGTATTTTCATATAAGATTTAATATTAGCCAGGGGTCAGATGACAGCAAATGCTCGTAAAGTGCATTGAACTGGTGATATCAGCACACAACGTTTCACTGCATCAGACGTCTACACTTTGTAAAACCCCAAATGATTTTAGTGTCCTTGGCTTCTAATACTGTAAGCAGTTTATCAGATGTTTCCTACCATGAATGAGATTAGATGTAATCCCGGGTAGTTTTCAGTAATGGACTTGCTATTTCTCACTAATACAACACAACTTGCCAGTACTGAAAGCCTGATTGGATTACATGTAATCTCATGTATGCTGTGACATTATTGTGGATGGACAGCTGGTGTACTTTGTGTGATTGTGGTGTAAACAACCTGACACGATTTTATCATTCACATCATAGCTTTGCAACCAGTACTGTCAGCGTGAGACTTTCATTGCACTGTGTTTGTACAATTTTACAAGCCTTGTTGATAGATATAGCCAGCTAGCTACTGGTGGATGTGTACCTACCATCTGTATTATATCAGAGTTGGAAGGCATGGTTTTATTCTTGAAATTCAATCAGTACATAGAGAACATCTCACAACTTGGCTGTCTACATTGACCTAGCTACCATCTGTATTATATCAGAGTGGGGAGACCTGGTTTTGATAGTGAATTTCAATCAGTACCGGTACATAGAGAAATCTCACAACTTGGCTGTCAACATTAACCTATCATGGTGATGTGATATAGAGCATAACTCACCAATCTTTTAACTATAGAGAATTCACTAACACTCCCCACACTGAAACATACTGAAATATGAATCTAAAAATAGAAGCCAATTTCTTTAACAGTTCAACACAAACAATGAAAATTATGCAAAAAAATGATTTAAATTCTTAGAAAGTTGTGAAGTGATGGCCAGTGCTCCTTCCATGGCCTACCTTTGTTTGCCAAGCTAGTCTGACATCTTCCCAGATATGTAATGCCATGTTTGCTAGTCTGGTAGCATCTAGCACTTTTAATAATAACATCAACACAACTTACCTGCTTCATATATACAGTTTACTACACTACTATATTTATTGCATCCTAAAAGGTAACTAGGAAAGTATTGTGAGTAGGTACTTGGTACAAGGACTACTACTAGTACTAGGTGGGTGTAGTTGACTTTTTACCACACAGACGTAACTTGCAACATTATGTTATATATACTAATGTGTGTTTATTTCTGTATTTGTCCATACTTACAGATATTTGATACTAGGCTGTAGTTTGATTTTCACCACACAGGCATCATTTACAATATTACATCACAAACTAATGTGTGTTTATTTCTCTATTTGCCCACAGTGTAAGCTTGCAAGTTAGAGCATTGATGTTGTCAGGTTCTGGTAAACTATTAGTCATTCCTGCAGTCATCTGGGGACAAAGTAGTAGTCTTCTATTGCTCTGGTTGACCAGTTTGTTTGTTTTCACATCAAGTGTACAGTCCATAAAAGGTAATTTATAGTGACCTTTGACCTATGGTTGAAAACATGGACTAGACTGAATGAAACCATTTCATTGAGCAAGATGGCATTGATAAACAGAGACCACACCAGAAAAGTCAATTTGTAACATGAGATGTAGGGTTTTAGGATTATGGTGCATCAAAGGAACATATTTTAGGGTAAATTTAGATTTGAAAATCCAGACAGATTAGTTCTCTACTGGTGCACTGTGACACCCCTGTGCCAACCATTACTTGTATTTTTCAGTTTCAACAAAACATTCCCTGTTAGCTGTAATGGGTACTGTCTGGAGGGGGCTAAAGCAATAGGCTTTGTCAATGTGTGTGTCTGTTCATTCATACTTAAAAACCAACCAAGTCTTCACTTTCCATCGGAAGCCCATTTACATTCAATTTGTTAATCTGCATCAACAGGACTAAATAGGAATACTCAAATAACTACCATACATTTAGCAGCCACCTGGTCTTTCTTAACGGCTAAGTGTTGTTAACATCACAAATAAGCAGTAGAAATTTAAAAAAAAAGTTTTAGACAATTGTACAAATATTTTCATCAAATTTAGAAGTGATTTTTTTCCCAGTTCTTGACTTCATCTAATTATTACTTCTCTCTAATTCAGTTTTATTTCAGAGACATACCATAGTTTGCTCTATGTTGGTGTTATGTGGATATACAGTACAGATACTGGTTCAGAAATTTCTAACTCCAAGTCTGGAACTGGCTCTACTCAGCTGATAGATCCTCCTCTATGTCTCAAGTTTTGAATAATTGTATTGCTGTATACTTTGGTGTAGACAATATGTATTCTAAGAAACGGAACTGATGTACGATCTTAGTTTGTGGGATCGTTGGGAGACATATCAGTCTTCCATGTGAATTGATATATAGTCTTCAAGAAGTCTTTGTGTCAGAAGTCAACTCGCGCCAACTTTTTTCCAAACCGGATCATCAATGCATGGAATAAACTGCCAACAAAAATTGTTACAGCGAATACTATCAACTCTTTCAAAAACACTCTAGACAGTCACTGGGCTGAATACAAATACATCATTAACATAAACTTGGATAGTGTTTGATTTATATACATGTTACTATTCGTGGAACTTTGGACTATGGACTGTTGAACATTTGATTTTTTTTTTACCTTTGATCGGCTCATAGGCTTTTAGCCTTCAAAGCTGTACATAATATGAATATGAATATATCCTACAACTTATGTATATGATGTACATTTATTACTTACCTAGATGGACTTTAATGATGTTTGTGACTTATCTAATAAATCCTACTTTTTGCAATAGTTGACTCATTACTCTCATATGTAGGTCAACATGTGAAGAATGGATATGTATTATGTTAATAATGCTAACAACTACCGGGGTATTAACATTTTGTTTCAATGTGCAGTTTTTGTACTGAAGACTTCACCTTATAGGTATTATGAACAAACAAGCGCACACACACACACACACACACACGCGCACGCACGCACATACATACATACATACATACATACATACATACATACATACATACACACACACACATACATACATACATACATACATACATACATACATACATACATACATACATACATACATACAGTCATGAAGTCAGCCACAACACAATATATCACCACGAGGAAATACCAAAGTCAAAGCTGAAGAACTTTATTTACAATCTGATAAAAGTCATGATTTCACAAAGTAGAAATTAAAACACCACATTTATGTAATCTTGATATGCAGAGATTGACAGTCACATTGACCAATGTTATATATCAGCAATTTCTTTCTATAATGTGTGTTTCTGCTACATGTCTGATAAATATTCAGTATCAGCCAGTGAGATATTGGTAAAAGAAAAGAGGTAGGAAAAAAACAGCTGAACTAAGTAAAGAGATCAGAATGAGTAAACGGGTTGTCATTAAAGGACCTTGGAGGGAGTTATGACATAGGATTGGTATGCAGCAGTCTCCATATATAAAGCCAGCCTTTGTAAAGTCACACAAGTCACAAACCAATGAAGAGACAGCAAAAGTCAAAATGGTTATGAAAATATCAAGGTAGAAACAGCAAGGTCCATGGAAAATATGTATTAATATTTACAATATAATACAAAGGGTAGAAAATATTTAGATACAACAGCCCTGAAAATGTCATCAATACTTAGAAATAGAGCAGCACCCAGTGTTTAAGTACTTTAGTATAATATATCAGTCCTAAAAGGAAAATACTGGAGTAATGTGTGTGTGTGTGTATTTTGGTGACACAAGCTGAGTAACACATGATGCAATACACTGACTTATATACAAATACAGGTATTTTTTTCTCTCTTCATGTCTATCCTGACAGTGTCACTAGTATGGGTACAAACAGGTCTAACATTTATGCAACAAATAACAAAGTAAAGTAACTGATCTCACAAACTGTATCTGTACATACGGCTGTTACATCATGATCTAAACACAAAAACTGACAACCTCTACTAAAACAAGTCTGGATTGCTCACATTTCTCAATATATATGAAACTCTATAACATTCAAATATTTGATATCTGTTCTGTCCCCTATGTTATGACACAAGTAGTATTTTATAGTAATCTCCAAATGTACATATCTCAACTTACTGAATACTAAAACAGGACAATGGTTGCATATTATGGTCTGGGAGTTTCAAAGATTTTAGTCATCAACATATAATCCAAAGATGATCAGAAATTGATTAATAAAGTTTGGTAACTGCCAGTGTTTGTGGTTGTCGACAAGCTGAGCAACAGAATTTCCAAAGTAATACTGAAAGTAATATTTCATACTAAGTATACATAGACTAGCTCACATCGTGTGATTATCAATATCTTCACTTAATTTTAACATAAATTACAAAGCGCACTGAAACAAATATGTACTAACAGCAGAGTTCAACACAGTCAGTTTGGCAGTGGCTGAGTTGAATATATGGAACTCGAGTACATGTCAAGTTACAAATAGTCACAATATTTGGTTTTTCTGTAGTTTGATAGTACCATAAATGAGAACTGGATGGTCTCAACAAAACTCAACTCACAAAGTACAGACTAGCTTTTGCCCTGTTAGACAGACCATTATCAGGTCAGTATTTTGTTAATATAAAAGAGTCTGGTCTTGGTAACTGGAAATGTAACTTGATTCATACCGAGTTCCACAGTAAATTTTAACCGAATAATAAACATGATAAACTATAAATTTCAACCAAATAAATGACAGATTGATTGTTTTTGAAATAATGAAATCATCACTCTGAGAATGGATGGATGAAGCTCTATGAGTTGTCAAAGGATAGTGATTTTGGTTTTCAACATTACAAGTTACGCTCGCTAGATTTTATTAACACTAATCTGAGAATAAAATCTGAATTCAGATTGATACAATCTCTATATATACCTTTGTTTATTCAAATTACATGTAAAAAATTCTAACATGAAAATTAAATCAACTCGTAAAGGAAATACAGCTAGCTAACACACTGTCTCCCCCCCCTTTTTTTTGTTGTTGAAAAACTTTATAAATGATTCAAATTCTCTTGCAGTTTTCAATAGCAATGTGTCATTTATATCACAGACAAGTTTCCTTGTCTGTTTACATGCTGCATTCTATCAATATGTGTAGGTGGGGAACAAGATTAAGGTCCTAGTAAAATACACTGAATGTACCTCTATGTTTTAAGAAATGTACACATTTGTACAGAGTACTTAATTACTGACTATACAGCATGAAAAACTTAGAATACCACACCTTCCTAATACATCCAGCTTTTAGCCATCATAAACTACACAATATCAATACAAAGTTTCAACAGTATTAAGCTGTATGTTGTAGGCTTCCAATAAAGAAACCACATTTGTACATCATTCAATTGTAGATGTTTCTATCTTTCCAAATAAGTAAATGCTGAACTTCACTTTTCACAATTTTACAAAAAAAGTAATGTTTTCACAATGTTCTAAAACATCATACTCATTAGCATGAAGCTCCATAATGGAAATAACATGAAGCTGGTTTTGTGATAAAACTTTAGGACCAATGAAATACAGGGTAAAATTGGATCAATGAAATACAGGGTTTGTAGTAATACTCTACACTACATATAACTCATGGTTTTGATCATCACATAAGGCACTGTGAGGCGGTTTTTTGATGTCATACCACTTGAGTACTGGAGTAACTTCCCTACTGTGTAGACTGTATATCAAAAATACATGCATTTAAACACACATTGTTCTTACTGACTTTGGTTATATACTGTAAATGAATTGGCACAATAACACACAGTGGATGTTAAAGGTCTCTACTGTGATCCTGAAAATAGTTGTTCTCTTTGATGATTCATTCATGCCACTCAAAATAATTGTTTTGTCATGCTAATGAATTGTTGAAGGTTTGAAGAATATTTGGAAAATAATATTTGAGATTTTTAGAATTCTTTATTATTGTCTTAGAGATGTATACAAAACTAGCCTATGGATGTCAAATCTCTACCTCAATCTGTCTTACTACTGGTAATATTGAACCATACTGAAGAAGTGAAGTATGGCGTCATAAACTCGACATCTTTGCATACTGAAAACACAAGACTCATTTTCACTGTATAAGTCTATTTTCATGTTGGCACATCCTTTAATACAATGCAGTTGTTCAACTATTTAGTTATCCGTTCATAAATATTTACCATCACCCCAGAACTAATAATAATAGTAAATCTACTAATGAGTAAATGCATATACATTGCACTAGCATATCATAAGTCTTTCTATAAAAAAAATATATATATATGGTAACCCCTATCCCTACACCTAGATAACTAAAATAGGTCCAACTATATAGATTATGAGCACACTATACTTGGTATATGATATAGATAGATATAGATATAGTATATGGAATATAGATATACAATTTACCATATGGAGTAGCGAGAGACATGGGTCATCACAACTTTTAACACCCATTTTTGTTAACCATCTGGAGTAGATATCTATTTTGTTAATTTTTTCTTCACTTTGTTGCAAATAATTTGTTCAGACTGGCAACTGATGAAGACACTGTGACTACAAAACCTGCACTACAAGGGGCTAGACTACCTTTCATTTTGGTTTACAAGTCTCTCATTCTAACAACATACATAGTGGTTATCAGCTTAACATTGTCTTCAACTAAAGTCCTCTTTACAATTGGGAACATTTTTGCAGTGTCGGCAGACAAGAGAACTGCAGCTCCATGATTGTAGGATGACCACTATGAATGAAGTCCAGAATGAGTGGAGCATTACAGCGCCCTCTAGAGTTTGTATGTGGTTCATTCCGGTACAAGTGACGGAATTGATATAGCCCAGTACTGGTGTATCAATATACCCATTACTTCTCTACTCTTGTGTTTGAAAAATGAAATCATCTTTTTATTACAATATATTCACAAATTCAAACTCATATGAAGGCAAAAACGTCATAACCACATTGCGCCCTTAAAAGCTGCACATTGTAAATTTATGGCAGTCAGATCAACGATATAATTCACTATCTGTAAATTTTCTAATTCATGCAGCATAATAATCCTAGAAATGAAACTGTGAAACTAAGCAACAGTACCTGTGATGGCAATATAAAATTTACCAAGGAATTCTCTCAACAGATTTATGGACCAAGATTTACCTGTAAGACTTTTGGCATGTCTAACTTCTCATTTGCATTTGCCAAAAATATTTTGGAGCCAAACTGAATACATACCCTACAGGGTTTAAGGACATATTACAAATAGGGCATGGCATACCCTGCAGGGTTTGAGGACATTATTCCAAACAGGGCAGGGCATACCCTACAGGGTTTGAGGACATTATTCCAAACAGGGCATGGCATACCCTACAGGGTTTGAGGACATTATTCCAAACAGGGCAGAGCATACCCTACAGGGTTTGAGGACATTATTCCAAACAGGGCAGGGCATACCCTACAGGGTTTGAGGACATGGCATACCCTATAGGGTTTGAGGACATATTACAAACAGGACATGGCATACACTACAGGGTTTGAGGACATTATTTCAAACAGGGCATGGCATACCCTACAGGGTTTGAGGACATTTTACAAACAGGGCAGGGCATACCCTACAGGGTTTGAGGACATATTACAAACAGGACATGGCATACCCTACAGGGTTTGAGGACATTATTTCAAACCGGGCATGGCATACCCTACAGGGTTTGAGGACATGTTACAAACAGGGCAGGGCATACCCTACAGGGTTTGTGGACATTATTCCAAACAGGGCAGGGCATACCCTACAGGGTTTGAGGACATGGCATACCCTACAGGGTTTGAGGACATGTTACAAACAGGGCAGGGCATACCCTACAGGGTTTGTGGACATTATTCCAAACAGGGCAGGGCATACCCTATGAGGTTTGAGGACATGTTACAAACAGGACATTTCATACCCTACAGGGTTTGAGGAAATATTACAAAGTGAAGATATCTGCTAAGGGAAATACTCCTAAATGATTTGAATACTGAATTCTACAAAACAGCACACACTATTTTTTACATATACATGTACTGTTATTTTGTCATGTCTATAGTGGTGTACGCTATAGACATTGGAGAGAGACCAACATCTATGTGTAAACACACAAATGAGAAATAAATCTCAAATTTGATTCTTTCCAATCCCTCACAATGTATGTCAACCCAACCCAGCTAGCCACAGCCATTCAATGTGCAACAAAATGAGATCAATATGATCAAAGAAGCTGGTGAAATCCCAGACATCCAAAACAAATTACCTAACTTGAAAATTCCCTATATAAAAGGCACTGCCTTTCAATGTAAAAATTGTCCATTAATACTTTACATACGTTTAAAAAAATCCAACTGATACACTATGTACTTCCATAGATCATATTTCATGTATAATAACTTATAAAGATTAACATTATTAGTACATGATGATAAGTCTAATCCCATACCAAATTACTACATGGATTTATATATACGGTAAGTCTTGTTATTATACATACATATCAAACATCTTGTTCAAATTTGACACTGTCGAATATTTCATCAGAATCGTCTCTTTGTAGCACCTCAATCATACTTCGTCTGACAGATGGATGTCTTGCAATCTCCTTAGCAGCTTGTCTGTAGCCTTCTGCTTCACACATGTCTCGGTCTCTGTATTTCCTCCGTCCAATGTCACCAGCTGAGAGAACAAACAAAACCCAAATTAGTAGCATTGCAAAGATAGAGATGACCAAACTACAGCTCTGCTATAAAGTAAGCAGAAGTACAAAAGGAAGGTGGAAGAATGCAGAAACCTACAGTTACAGCAATATTAAGGGTTTGGTTCATGTGTGCATGCCACACAAAAAAAAGGTGAAAATCCAATTTCTGGTGATATCTGAATCACACTCAACTAAAGTTCTATTCCACACAGCAAACTCAAGGCAAAGAGTCATTACACCTATTCTGAGAAAGATCTAGCCAGCACAGATAGTTTTTCTCAGAATGCGCCTGTAAGCACATTTTAACTAGCTAGCCAATGCTGTCTAATAGTACTAACAATGTTGGGCCAAGACACAACAAAAGAATCACAACTGTGCCATTGTCATTCATCTGTTTCATCTCATGCCTACATCACTATACATTTTCATAGTATTACAGAGATGTAAAGAAAGAACAAGTGCAGTTTTTGTTTTCTACAAACATGTTAAAGCATATCTGACATCATTTTTGAACAATTTTTTTACCTATTAAGTTTGACTCTTGTCTTTGTTCACTGTGTCCATAGCAACTTTTGATTCTACTAATATATGATAGTCATTGCATATACAGGGAATACTAGTATAGGAAATCAAATCATTTTCCATAATCAGAAAGTCCCATGGAGTAATTCACAATGCTACTTCATTTACTTATTTCCAAGACTGGCATTCCCCTTTTAAGAATGCTAAGTTGGTAATATCTACCCCAGTTCCCCATACAAAGCATAGTGAGTCAAAAACAAAGTAATAAGTAAATGTACAGAAAACTAAATTTGACCAAAGTTCACCCTCTATTACAGTTTCAAACCATTAGTAATATTACTGAATGTATTGGAAACTATGTAAATTTCACCATAGTTCCAAATCTCTCTTACAAACTATTTTTAAAGCTTAGCAAACACACTGATTAGAAAGTGTATGTATCTTTGTAATGTAAAGGTATAACTTACACAACCCAGATCACATCTGGAACTGAAAAAACATCAAAGTTAGAGGATGCATGTGATGTATATGTAATATTAGAGTGTTGTGAAACATTATGAAATTATAAGGCATACTTGTTACATTCATGCACCATTAGTCAGGAAGAGATGATCTAATAACTTGGATCTTGGTATTCTTGATATGTTTGGTTTGTACATGATTGTGATATCATTGTGAGAAAATGTATTGCAACTGATATGACCACTACAGGGCTGGTAACTATGTCTGGCTGGTAACTATGTCTGGATAACTAAACAAACTAATAACAAGTACACAACAAAACATGCTGACATGCAGAATAGACAGGTCAATTGATAATTGATAAAAGTAGTCCCAACAAATAGTATTAAACACCACTGAAGGATGAATCATAGAAACAGTTATTATAATGTATCCTAGTGGACTTGCTGTTGTTTTGTGTGGCAATAGTTTCATGTTCACTCCTGGATGTCTTCATATCATGATCAACTACTGATCTAATACATGTAACAGATAGGTTGTGACATGTGACAGAGTTGAAATGTCATGTATGATAATGAGAATCGTTGAGGAATTAGATGATCATTCAGTCTGAAGAAGCATCCAGGGCAGGATGTGAAACTGATGCCATGCAAAACAACAAGTCCAGTAGGATAGATTGTAAATACTCCATTTTTAACTTCACACCGGATTGAGAACATTCATAGACATATCAAGTTTTAACACAAACTACAAATGTAAAATGTTGACCATTCTGAAAAGGGTAAAATTTATATTAACATTCCGGTAAAATAGATGAGTATGTACCTTGTAAGACATGGGAATACTGTGGAAGCAATATGACTGTATGTTTCATGAAGACAGGATTTGGAAATTAATATCATTGTTATAATAAGGGAAAAACTGATACATTATACAAGGCAGGTAAAGGGCAAGATGTAACATGTGTCTGTACAGTCATTAATGAGAAAATGTACAATGTCATGCCGTCTGATGAATGTAAATAAACCCCATGCAAACCAAAAATTAAGATGAGTAGCAATGACTTCTTGCATTGAGACTTGGACTCTCTGTTTACCTTCCTACAATTGTGTTTGTCGACTTTGTTGTTGTTTTGTTTGGGCTGATGATGAATTGCTGCTGCTTTTATGACTGCCTTTGGATGAAGCATTTGGGATGTTGTTGCTGTTGGAAATGGGCTTCTGGTTGCTACGAGACCGACTATCTCTCTTGTCTACAGCTTGCGTTCTGTCTGATGAGGAAGACTGAGAAGGCATACGAGGTTCTTGTAGGGGAAAAAAAAGACACAACAAGCAGGCACACCATCAAGAGAGAGTTCAGAGTAAAGTTACATGATATACAAGTATTACATGAGACAGAAAAGAACACTTCATGATATGTTGTCATGCATGCACTCCAAGTGTCAGAACTTGTTGATTCTTTTGTCTTTTATTTTCCACTTCACAGGCCAACAGTGATGATGATAGTATAGTTGATGAGAATCATGGTAATACACAATCTTCTCGAAGGGAGGTTTTGATAAACTCTTGATTTTATGAGAAAAGTTGTCTATGTAGTTTTGAAGTACAAAAGTATAGCAAAATACTCCAGTACTGCCATAGAGCAAGACAATGCATTCTATGCAACCAACTAGCTCAAACAAAAATTCAGAGGCTAAATTTCAGCTGTTTTAAGCAAAAGTAGCTGTGCATTTTAAGCATATAACATGTCACGGACGGACAGCAAGCTGTGATTTGTAGCATGAAGTATACATATGTGACAGCACATCAGAGAAGAGACCACTGGAGTTTTCGGTGACCACCTGCCATATAAATCAGATACAACACTACACAAGTTTACGTGTAACAAAAAGAAACCAAAGATACTAAACAGCGCAAAGACACACACTACAGTACATGAAATCTACAGCCATTCAAAATAAAACAATAAAGCTGCAAACTAAAAATACAACTACCTTGTAAATGCTATTGTGTTGTATGCCTAGTGCTAGTGACATTCAATATCCAGGAAATATTTACTTACCAGCTGACTTTGCTCTTTCTCTGTTTCTTCTTTGTTTGAAACTTCTTGTTTTTCTAATAAACGATTTCCTTGCATGAAGAGCATTTTTCATGATAAGTGGCTTATCAGAGTCGATTTTGGCTTCCTCAGCTATATCTTCAAAGAATTCTGCAAAACAAAATATTTGTAAGTAACATATATACAGCACTTTTCTATAGTCACAATTTTTACAAATTAAGTTCTATGTATGACACAAGTTGTATTTAGTTGTTTCGATGAGTTCCATTCTCTGTTTGTTGTATTTGTGCTAGAAACGTACGTGTCAAAGAACAGTGAAATGTGGCAGCCAAAATCATGTCGATTTATTGAACACACACAAAATACTTCTCAATTACTAGTTCCGGGTTATCCATTACCAGTGATGCTTCAGTGGTCCTTTTATGAAAACTATGCCAACGTACACAGTACGAACCATAGCTAGAGTGCTAGTACGTTCTTTATAGCTGTGTCATTGCTGACTTCATGCTGCAAACACTGTGTCTAAAAACACTAAGTCTCAGTGTACACCAACATTACCATAATAAACTGACTTTTAAGGGTTGCTACACTGGTGGATATTTCAACATCTTGTGTTTTGTCAGGTTATACTTGTATACTTACTTTTCAGGGTTGCTACATTTGTGGATATTTCCACATCTAAGCTGTTTTTTCTGTTTGCTTGTGGTCTAGACTGCTGAATTGCGACATCTAATCTTCCAAGAGCATTTTCAGCATGTCTAAGCCTTTTCTCAGCCTCTCTCCTGGCAATGATTTCTTCTTTCAATTCAGCATCTGTCATTTCTTTCTGCATTGTCAAATCCTGTAAGATACACACAAATAACATTGTCAAATCCTGTAAGATACACACAAATAACATTAGAATTCAATGGGTCAGACCACTATTACTGAGTTTGTAGCAGTCAGATAGTTAGCCTGCAGTCAGCACAGTAGGGAGTCATACAAAGCAAACAAAGATAAGCAGTCGTTTGGTTTTGAATGCCTCATTTGCATACAAGTCAGTGTTTTTTTCAAACTCTAATAACATTTCACGGTGAATTTACAGAAACGTAATTTTTTCACAAGATTGTCAAGGACATTCAGAGGGTTCCATTGATGTATTTTTTGTGTGATATTACTATAAAGTAACTGGGTTCTTGTCGATTCAAAAAATCCTGTATGGTTACACCACCATGATCTCCAAACAATGTATTACTTTTTAGTGTTTCCATGTACTCCACTATTTCAAACTACCCATATAGTTAGAGGAACACTTCAACTACATTACCTATGAATGTCAATCCATTTAAGTTTGCGTGAGGGCCAAGTCCAACCTTTTTAGGTAGCAGTGCAGAGAGGTCACACTGTATCAATGAGTTTTCAGTGGTGGTGGGTGTTACGTAACAGCCACATTGGGGTCATCTCTGGTCATTTACTAAGGATTCTATTCTACTGCACACTTTTCTTACAGCTGATACTACATCTACAGTCAATATCATTTGTCCATGGTCGAGTTGTAGTTTCCCTTTTTTATATTATACAATTTCAACAGTTTTATCAACAATCTGTATAGGAATCAGGAGGGGTAAATGAGAAACTCACACTTAGTCAGTGTTGTGCATGTTTTTCTTCAATCCTTTACACAGTAATATATCATGGGACAAATGTTTGCGCATACTTCCACTTCACATAGTATAGCTGTATTTTGTTCTGTTTGACATAATATTTAACTTAAAAGGGGACTACTAAAGTGACCATAATAGGTGAGAATGGGGTTTGTAACAAGGATTTTGAAAGTATCAAAAAGTGTGTAATGGTACAATGATTAATAGTTGTTTCTCCATCGTTTAATTTCATGTCATTTATTGAGTTACAATCTTGAACTTGGTATGTTTTTACACGTTATTTTGACTTTTTCCAAACATTTCATTCCAAGCTGAGCTAAAGTAAAAAGACATGCAACTCCAAAGCAGAATGCATACACAAGTATATCACATAAGGAAATACACATGTTTTACTTATAAACACTTGTTTATTTTTTAAATATATATTTTTAAAATCAATATTTACATATTATATAATCTCTAACTGCTCTTCATCACTATCTATGTTCATTTCTTCCAACACATTCTCTGGCCAATCCAATGAGAATGGGGTTTGTAACAAGGATTTTGAAAGTATCAAAATCTGAGAAAATGTCTGAGTATATATTTCCTTGTGGCCAATCTTGAAAACTTTAATAATCTTACGATTTGCTTTACCCATCTTCGTGATTGGTACAATAGTACCATTGAAATAGAAAAACTTGCCATGTTTCACTATAAAAAAACATAAACATATTACAAGTTACACACAAGGTTGAAATTTTGTTTTGAGAAATAATACAATTAAACTGCAACCACTTGTAATTGTATCAGAACAATGGCAAATAGCAAACCCATATTAATAATCATATAACTTCTACCTTCTTTAATGCATTTTTTGTTGTTTGTAATGTTAAACTTTGTATGGTTTTGTTTTATTTGGATTTTGTTATGTATGTGATCGAGTGTATCACCCCAAAAAAGTTTTAAAATAAATGAAATAATCACAATTAAATAATAATATATAATAATGATGATGATAATAGACCTCAGCATTTCAGTCATTAATACACAATACAATAGCTCCCTTATTCTAATATACACAAGTACATTTAAACCCACTTTCACTTGAATTTTTCATTTACACTTACGTATAATCGCAACCTATAAAGTATTAGTTAGGTTTACATGTACAGCCTGGAATGTCAAAGTTACACGACATGAACAGCAACTGTTGGATATCCAATGTACATGCTTCTCTTTTTCTAAAACAAAACTACAATAGTTACAAATGTCCTAATACGAACAGCAAGAAAGAAATGTTTGAACATTGACCACTGCATTGAGTTTTCAAATAATTATGTACATTGGAGCTAATACATCCATGGTACAACGTAACACTGGATTTTACCGTGTGCTTTCGAGTCATGCCAGGCTTTGAAAACCAGAACACCATTCGTTTCGTACTGATACAAAAATTCCACACCGATCACAGTTATTGTTACTCCACTTATAAATGCAATCTCACTTTTACCCGTCACTTACCAGTTTCACGGGAAGAGCTGTGTAATTTTCGGTTGACCCGTCCGTCTGCCTTTCAAGATCGCTCGGACTGACTGGTTCCCGCAATAATAACGCATGGCCATGACAACCTCGTTCATGTAGTATTTTAAATAAAGCTTATAATTACAACCGTAACGCATTTGATTACACAAATATATATTAAGTAGACTATTTTTGTAAAAGTGTTCATCAAAGAGTATTTCTTTGGTACGATTTCTTTCACTAACCCTTTAACCTCGACAACAGATATAAACTTGTAATTTCCACAGTTGGAACGAGTCAGCGTATGACGTCATAAAATAACAAGGTTGACCCAGTTAACGCGTCCGCTTCTTGTGCTACGCTTGTGACGGAGGGTCGATTTCGCCGTCGATTTTCTCCGTTGTTTCGAGCCGCCACTACAGGAGACTTTACAGTTCTGTTTTTGAAGACATGTAAAAATGGAATTTGAACTTTTTTATCGTATTTTTTGTGCGTGAACCATAGGTCCTTCATCCGAACTCGTGATAGCAGAATCACATTTTCTAAAGACTGTTACGGTAAAACTTCGTAAAAAATTCGACACATGAAGACGGTACTATTGTAAATATATTGTGAAAGTTTCGAGCTGGTATCTCTCTTAGAAATATCGAAAATGCTCTTTTGAAATCTTTGAGTTTAGCGTGAGTGAGCGTTCACTGTGGCGGTTAATTTCAAATTAATTCGTTTGATCTTGCCGGCCATTTCCGCAGGCTAGCGATCCGACTGGTAGAGTGTTCCATCTTCAAATTTTCATATTTCACACGTATACAATGTCAGCATCTAAGATTACATACTCAAGGAAAGGGCTTATCAGTTTTATGATCTATGTCACCCCATAGTCGACTATGAAATTTAAAATGTGAATGGAGTAATTGTCAGGACCATAAACAATGATATTGTGTGATCTTTGTACATCTATCACATTGCTACAGAGGATCTTCCCAATGTACAACTGACAGATATAAGGACTAAGTTTACACAAACAGCAAGACTGTTGCCTTGTACATACAATATTTACAACAGTTGTTTGTAAAAGTTTGGTATATTGCTTTATGACTAATCATGGGGATGGATTAGCTGATTTCCATATTAAACAAGTACCAAGTAGTATTGTTGTTCTATTTCAGTCTGTTGGTAACCTAGAATCAAGATGAATGAGGATTTTGAATTTTGATTTCCCCATCTCATGATAGAGAGATAACATACAAATTTAAAAACCCCATTCGCATGGATTCATGGCTAGTCATTTAGCATTTGGTGAACAAAACCAAAAATTGTTCATGAAGTAATGCTCTAAAACTGTCATGACTACTCTATGTTATCATGATGTTGAACTATTCAATTCATGGATGTATTTGATATTTGGTAGTTGATACTGGCTAGCAAAGCAAACAGCTGAAATCAGATAAATGATATATTGGACCACTCATAAATATATATTTGATAAGTGATATGACATCAAAGTTAGAAGCTAAACTCAAACATAAGATAAGCTATGTTTAACTTACATGTAGTGATGATTGCAATTCCTGTGCATGTACAACATATAGTTTTTTCTCTTCTTCCAAAGCTTTAGCTTCTCTCTCTTTGTCTTTCAATCTGTAATAGAAGAACTGATAGCTTAATCACTAATACATGCAAATATATTGGACCTGATACTTTTGTAACTCAAGATTTCAAGTGAAAATAAGAGGGTATTGTATAAGTATTATAAGATGTCGTGTTTTTCATGTCTTACTTTACCTACGTTTTCTCAGCTTCTTCCCTCTCCTGCTCCACCTGTCTTATTTTGCCTACCTTTTCTCAGCCTCTTTCCTTTCCTTTTCCACCTGTCTTACTTTGCCTACGTTTTCTCAGCTTCTTCCCTCTCCTGCTCCACCTGTCTTATTTTGCCTACCTTTTCTCAGCCTCTTTCCTTTCCTTTTCCACCTGTTGTGTCTTCTCCTCTATACTGTCCAGGGTACTCTTCAACACTTCAGTGGTTTGACTCAATGTTTCATTCTCACTAGACAACTTTTGTGTTACTTCTTCTTTCATCTTCAATTCTTGAAGTGTCTTTTCTTTTTCTTTGGCTAGTGACTATTATAAATGCAAACAGAAATGTTATGGGCATCTACTAAAAGACAACATTTTTTGTTATCGGTGAAAATGGACAAATTGAGGTTTCTTGTGAGTAACTACTTAATTCCAGATAGGGGAAACACCAAATTTTGGTGGTCCACAAGAAATTGCTTTGTATCAGTGTTGTTAAATTGACAGTTGGCAGACATAATGATGATATAGACACACAACAGACAACATAGTACATTTCAACTTTCTTCATTTCAAAACCATGACACATATTTCATCATTCAGTGTACTGGATCTAATGTACATAAGCTATCAAATCTAGCTCTGAAAAGTACAGTTTTGCATAATTACACATTTCAAAAAGTACTGAGATTTTAATAACTCCTTACTTCTAATGACTGCTGTAAATGATCTGTTGTTCCATTCAAATCTTCTCTATCTTTTTCAACTTGTTTCATCAACTGCATAGTCTCATCTAGTTCCCTGCGAATATAAAGTTACATCTCAATAACATGTCTTTGTTGTAACTCATTATATACAAAATTATTAATCTGCAATCTATGAAGCACAGTACATTGTATTACAGATAATGTATATATACAGAAGATTCCTGGTGACAGATACACAGTAATACTAATCCAGATAATACACATATACAGAAGATTCCTGGTGACAGATACACAGTAATACTATTACAGATAATATACATATACAGAAGATTCCTGGTGACAGATACACAGTAATACTATTACAGATAATATACATATACAGAAGATTCCTGGTGATGGATACACAGTAATACTATTACAGATAATGTACATATACAGAAGATTCCTGGTGATGGATACACAGTAATACTATTACAGATAATGTACATATACAGAAGATTCCTGGTGATTGATACACAGTAATAAAAAGTGTCAGATATATACAGCACCCCCTAGTGGTAGCATGGTGTTGACATTACAGCTTGTAGGGTGGATTGTAAATGTGCCCGGTGCCCTAATTTTAATACTACAGTCTAATAGTGGTTATAGGCAGCCATCAATGCCTGATTTGACAATTTCATGTCTGGTCTGAATTGCAATATGCCATAATTTGTTTATATGAACATACTTAGTGTTATAATTTATCTGTTTCTAAATTAAATTACTTAAAAATTTTCACCATGTTTCAATCTGAAATAAATGGTTGTGTTCAATGTAAAATTTAAAGACATAATCAGTTTTCTTGACTGTTAGGACTGTGCACTGTGGTCTCTACTGACACAGACTTGAAAAGAAAATAATTTTCCAAAAAATACAAATCAATCTTTGATTAGCTAAACAGTACATTTCCAATGTCCAGACTGATGAGATAGGTGATGATCATAAAGCGAGGTCAGATCTATACAGAATGTAAATGAAGATATCCCTCAAGTTGGTCATGAATATTTTATGAGACAATTCAATGGTTTTATGTACAAGTTACTTACAATTTATTCCTTTCAAGGTCACTTTGCAGCTCTTTGGCAGTTTCTTCTATCTTCTTTTTTTCTTTCTCTAATTCTGCCGCTAGTCTCTCTAATTCCTACAACAAAGAATGTAAATCATCACTCAGTATGCAATGGTTTGTATCAAGATTTATTCAATCTGATAACTCAGACTTACATTTAGACACAAGTGTAAGTTGAACCCTGGGTGTGGAAAAGTAAACAAGTATATGGTTGTACATACACTAAGATCATCAACTTGGTTTAATGGAATTCATGCTAATTACTGGCAGTACTGGGCATTATTGCACACTGAAAGAAGTGTCATTGTTTTTGGTTGTAGTGAGTGGCTGTATAAGTGGGAAACAAAATGACAACTTTTCCAGTCTCTTGGGCAGTCACACAATGTCTACATTCTGTATATTCTGGAAAAACTGGCAAAAAGTGATTCCTCTATCCTTTACACATCATTGCATCACCTTGAACAAATGGTCTTGATCATAAACTGGTATTGAATACCTCTTTCATACAAATCAGATATTACTCCTTGTTTTCACTTTTGTGAATGAAATAACTGGTCTGAAAATGATGTATTGAAGTCCAGACTTCTATCATACCATATAAAGATTGTATTCTTCAGAAAGAGATCACATATGTACAATTTGTGTGAATGTATGTATTGAATAGGAATATGAACTTATGTAACATATTCTCTACTCCTGAACCTTTTGAAGTCAGAAGACTGGTAAACTCAGTCAGTAATCTAACATTTAATACTTTAATACTATTCTCCTCTGAAACCCACGCACAATGCACAGCCTCTCTGATCACCTTTATTTGACTTCAATAGTTACCAGATAATCCTTTCTATTTTGTGACACAAACCTCAGACCACTATATAGAGATCTGAGCACAAACAATAGTTTATTCATGAAATGTGTAAGTAATCAGCTATTTGGATTTGGAGATAAAACTAATGGCTCAGAGATTTTAGGATGCTTCTCTATAGCTTTACCATACTTCCACAAGATAAAAACAAATGGCAGTTTTGTGACTATAGTGATCTCTCTTTCACTTTCTCCAAAGTCTAACCACTATTTACAAACACGTATACAATAGCCTGTCAAAGCTTACAGACTCTTGCAAACATCCATTGGGTACAAACAGAAGGTCATAGCCAACTAAGCATGTGATATGTTGGGAATCTTTCTATGACTTTTTACCAAGTAAACAACATTTATCAAATAAGGTCATAATATGAACCTCACAGATTTTGACTTTTATAAGTAAAATAAATGAATGTGTTCTGTTTTCTATTTCCTTAAGTTATTTTACATTCATGTTAATCCACTATTTAATATCTTGGTCTCTTTTTATATTCTTATTGAAATCTTCTCATGTTATATTACTATATAGACTATGATGATATGCCAAGAAAAATATCAATAATATGCACTGGTGTGACACATGTAAAAACCAGCACACTGTACAACAATCTATATGCTTGTATCATAGATACTCCTTTTCAAATCTTAAATATACATGCATCGATCATCATCAAAACACAAATCTTTAAAACTTAGATCTTCAACATGTTTACTCCATGTACCCAACAATACTCTAAACACCAGACTGTCGTCTTCTGTTTAAAAAATATACTGATTGGATATGTCAATTCCAGCTTACATCCTCTTAGAATTCTTTTTTAAGATTCTTACCTCATTTTTATCCATTTCTTCTCTTCTAGCACATATTTCAGTGTGTAGCCTGTCTTTAATATCTTCACTTTCTCTGATTAACTGCAATCCTTGTGATTCCAATGTCTGAATCATAGTATCTCCTAGCTGGGCATTCTTCCATGTTCTGGTAACACAGATGAAGAAATGGAATGATTACTAAATCAAAATAACAATCAATGTAGATAAAACATTAGTTTATTCACATTCCTATGTAACAAGCAAACAAGTTTTTTTATCAACAAACTTATATCACACCAGTCATTTGGTAAAATCTTTTCTTGGACAATGTACAACTGAATTCACTGAGACTATAATAAGAAAATGTTAAAATGTTTTGTGGCAATAAGAGCCTATCAACAATATATTTTCTGATGAAAAAAAATATATTAGAGTAAGATTCAAGACTGTTACATTTTGAACAGGTGTGTGTATATATATATATGTGGTATGTATTTTGTTGCCTAGTGTGACATACTAAGTAGTCTGGATGCCAACGTGGTGGAGTGAGTGGAGTGGAGGTTTAAATAATAACAATACCGTATAGGAACTAGACTAAGTGTGACATGAAGCAGTGCAATGATGCCATTTCATACAAACAACAGTCTTGGAATTTTATCATATTTGGGAATATGGTACTACGGTGGGGGAAAAGTTAGACAAATAACCTACTATAGCATTTACCACTGCAGTTCATATTAGTATAGGATAAATTTCATACCATGTTTTATCAATATTGTGAAAGTTTATCGAAACAAATCCATCTTTATCTGCATTAAGTCAGTAGTTTTGAAAATATATGTCTGATATAAAATCAGAACTGCCTTCCTGTGATAGTACAGTATAGCTGAAGTGTCTTTGCCACACTTTTAGGTATCTGGTGATAAAGTCTCAAAACATAAAACCATATCTATGTAATCATTATTATGGAACAAAAACAGTTTCTGTTAACAGTTTCCGTAAATGAAATATGAAGGGCTTCTGGCTTTATGTCATTATGATATAAATATTAGTCTACAACTAGTACACTACGACTTATGTAGCGATCTATGGCATGGTAGATTTGTATCTTTGTCTACCCTAATCCTATAAATAATGCCAAGTAATGACTTGAAATTCTTGAAGCAGTCCTTCATTGTAGGTAGTACTAGTAGGGCATACAATGATACAGACATTACAGCTGTTACTCCTTCATTTACATCAAAGCTGTCTTATAAACAAGCTACAATGAATGTCCATGAAAGTGTTTGTCATCCACAGATTTACATTATTAAAATTGACGCTAATACATTTTATATTAAAAGTATGTATGATGTAATACCTGACTGGTAATGAGACTACAAAATAGTTCAAAATAAATGACTGCATTCCATTCTTTGATCTCGTGAGAATTCTGGAATACATCAACAGACTTACTGTTTTGATTCAAATAAGGGTGTACCCAAAGCCTGAGATAACCTTTGACCTCTACACCTATATTCTACATGCATGTAGGTCTGATAAAATGTTTATGAAATGTTATCCAGCACAGTAATAACCATCGAAGTTAGCATAGTTAAGTCTTGTCTGTAATTGCACTGAGATATGACTGCTTTTACACCAGGAATGTGACCTGAACTGTCAGAAGTCAAAGACCTTAACATATATGCAAAAATGAGTTTTAGTTGAGAATAGCCTAAGCGAAAGCAAACTACATATGCATATAAATTATAAATAGATGAAATGAAGTTATGTATGTCATTTTCTGAAATGTGTCCCTAAAGGAGAATTGCATATATGTGCATAAAAGTTATTTTGATGTACATGAACAATATACAAATGTACATATACATTACTTGCCTCAGCCAGCAATCAATCAATACTTCCCATTATGAGAACCTAAACAGTCTGAGTTTGACAGTTGTAAACAATTCACAGATACCAGTATTCAAGATAAAACTAATGGTAGCTGTTATTTCACTTGACCTAATCCTGCAATGTATCTGACAACACGTTTTCTTTATCACAATATTTTTTTTTATCATACAAATGTACACAAGTACTGGCTGACTTACAGACAAATGTGATGTGCTCTGTATCACATTGGATCACAGACTTCTATAAGATTGAGTAGACAGTTAAGTCAAATTGCACAAACTCATGAAGTGATCACATGATAGACACTTATCATTTAAAAGAACCCATATTTAGTAAATCAACTTGCATAAAGTAATCTGTGTAACTACCTACAGTACACTGGCATATACATGAACTAGCTGATACATTACAAAGTTCTCCTTTTGATAATAATACAAGAAATCGGTAAATAATACAACACTGCCTCACTTGTCTTCATCTAAAATGTTTTCAGAATTTCAGAATATTTCACTGGGAAAGTGACTAGGGTTGAGAGTGGGGGGGGGGGGGGGTGTAGGATGAGGTGAGCCATAAGATTCAAAAAATTCATGTAGTGTAGGTTCTCAGGTACACATAGCAGGAGTACCGATAGAGCATTGGATTGGAAGGAAGGGTAGGGTAGAATGGGGTGGGTCATAACATTACACTATTTTACATGTAATTAGGTTGAGAAGGAGGATAGGTAGGGGAGGGGTAGGTAGGAGGGGATGGAGGATAGGGGGTTATGTGAAATTCTACAATTTTGTCACATCTGGTCAGGTATCACCAGACTATAGTGTTAGGAATGAGGGTACATCCAGTATAAAGTAATACTTTACAAATCTCAGTTTATATTTAAATAATTTACTTTATAATAATGTACAAACTTATAACTTATGTCTCACTGCAGCAATACATCATGATTCCCAAAGTCAGAAACCATAGTTACCCTACATTTAATAAACAACTCATTAATTTACAACCAAGAGTGTATGATGACTTACACTCTTCCAGACTGCCTAAGGATATCCATCCATTTTTCTCTCTCATACTCAGTCTCGGCTGCCAGTATTATCATGCCCTTTGGTAATAAATAGAAAATATGTGGTTAGCAATGTTGTGACTTGGGAGTTGCATTTCCAATTAATACTGACTTGCAACAAATCCATGTGGTTAAAGGTTACGTGAATCAAATGCTTCTGACTTTTCCAATATTGCTGGCTTCAATTTGTGACAAAATTATACAGTAGGAGTTTTCTCCGAGGTCAAGATGTCATGACATAGGTAGACATTTACGTGAATGCATCATTGCCGTCAAGATTAATATACACAAGTGGTTTTACTGACTTTGATGAAGTTGGATAGCGTGTTATCAAGTATGGCTGTTTAGTACAATGTATTTATAGAACACAAACTTTATTATCCAAGTTATGGCCAATATGTTTTCTCCAATACTTCAATCGGAACCAGATATGTGAATGGTTTCATTCAGTATTTCTAGTGTGTTCTACTCTGATAACATTGTCACGTTTTTATTTTGACATCTCAGTTTCAATATCAGTACAGACTAATGTTATAACTTTCAACATATCTACTAGGGAAGAAATCAAGAACTATACAGCAATGGACACAAATGTTGCACACAGATTATTTTACATATATTTATAAGTAACCATACTGATACAGTAATGAGATATATGGGGTGGGAATATTATCAAACTGAAACCATGATCTCCTCTTGCAACAACTACAGTATAATGGTGGAGAGTAAACCACAGACTCTACATGAAAGTAGAGTCTAGGAGTAAACTAATATCATTTGGCACTCAAATGAAATACAATATTTCTGTTGGGAATTTATGAATTTTTCATTATTTTTTTCTGGAGAACTTCTGCCATATATTTGAAGACTTTAATTCACAGATTATATAATAAGGGAAAGTGTATCGTTTATGTAAATCACTTATAAATGTAGGGTAGTCAGTGGTTACATAAGCAGATCAAGACGGATCTAACAGTCTAGGAAAGTGTACAGTTGAATTTCCTTCTTGTGGGCTGAAAGGGTGACATTGATATTGTGAGCAGTTTGTCATACAAGGAAATAGACATGATGATTATGGTCACAGGGATTTGCATCACAATGTAGTGTCGTGTTCATCAATTCTGGTGTTTTGACAAAATCATTCTATGGAAACTACTAGTCTAAAGATACAATAGAAACGTGATGACTCACAAGAGTCACATCTACATTGTATTTATTCCTTGATATGCTAGTTGTGGACAATGCAGGTTGTATTGTCTGAGTGCTAAGAATTGGTGTCAGCCATTTTGCTGTCATTCTATAAAACAGTCTTTGTAGACAGCCTTAGAAATCTATCAGTGTCAAAGTTTTCTTTTATAGTTTTACAAAACTATAATCTGATTACAATAACAGTTGTGATATTGAATTAAATTTCATAAAAATGACTGACAATTTGTCACTGTTCGTCTACTAACAAGTATCATCCCTTGGTACATACATGTAATGTAATTTCATTAGTGACTTGGTAGGAAGATTGAATATTTGTTGGTATTGTGGGTATACCAAATGACAATTTGTAAATTACAATCCATAAATTCAATACTAAATTCCATCATAGATCCTATATGATACATAAAACAATGTCTGTAATTAACACCTTACATAGACCCTATGTGTAGGGGCTATGGTTCCATATATACTTACATTGAAATCATCATGTTCAATTTTAAATGACCAGTTTCTGATAGGATCATCATAATATTCAATGATACAACCACCAAGAGGTATAACACCCTGAAAATGAAACAAAATACAGAAAAATTAATGCTATCATCACCAAACACTTATGTTAACAAAAGAGTAAAGATGTGGGGCAGATGATAAAAAGCTTCTGGTGAAGTTTCTTACAAAGCAAAATGAGATGACAATATTGCAAGGATGAATAATTTTCATATGCTTTATATTACAATGTATTTAGATTGACTATTACTGAGTAAAAAGCAGAAATACATACTATGCAAGGATGAATGAATGTACACAGTGCTCATGCTTAACATCAAGAAGGATGCCAAAGGGTAAGAATCTACCTATAAACATTTGGTATATTCCAATAATGACAGGTACATGTATAGCCGTCAACCACATTAAGAAGTTAATGCAACGAAATGAAATCCCTACAAGGTTCACTTCATTACAAGGTCTAATAATTGAACTTCCTGTCACGACATCTAGCTACTTTAGGGACTTGCATGTAAAGGCATGAATACTTATACGTTTATTTTCTGTTCTATATTCTGAAGTGAGACAGAGAGTCAGAATTTTAAAGATTTGGTCTGTCAACCAGCATGTACATGTATGTCCTCTTTCTAAACATGTAAAGTTGTCTAAATTTTGTTTGTATAAATTATCTACTAACAAGCTACCATACATAAATTGTTTGTTTAATCTTACCTATATTGCAATGTATGAAATCTCTACTATGCTTTATTTATAACATTTTTGTATTTGATGATTTAAGGGTACAGCCTACGAGATTATTTTGATTTGTTCGAGATGTACCATATGCATACTAGTATATATTTCAGTGACAGATTTCGATTGGCAAAATACATCTCCCGGAGCTATGCTGAGGAAAAGAACAAACAACATATTTATCTAGAAATTTGAAAATAATGAAAATTTGACAATAAAATACACAATTTGTTTGAAGGTATTTGGTGATTGTTTAGCATTCTACAAGTTCATATTTTTGACAAAGTATTCCAGCATAGGTCGTGTAACCAGGTACAACAGGTATTCTAACATGGAATCAATCTGTCCTGTGTTGCTGCTCAGACCACTATAAAGAATATACAGTGGTTTGAGGTTACTGGAAAATGTGCATGTATCCCAGGGTAGCATTTATTTGACATAGCAACATCAATCTAAATGTCTCTATGTCTGGATAATGATACAACGCCTACAGAACAAATACTTCAAATTGATAATTGTGGTATATTTGATATCTAAACCAAAGTGTAATTTTAGCTTTTGGAAATGCCTTTAACGATATGGGTGGAGTTGTACACATAACCCCAAGATGGCAAATATGTAGTGTTTCTACACAGATGCCATAAATACCTTTTGTAACCGTGTCTATGTACTTGTGTTTCATGCAATGTGCATATGCCTGGGTACTTCCATATCATAACAAAACACAGCAATCCATACAATATGAGATATCTTATCTAAGTCAGACATCATAAACACCGTATAATAAAATAAAAGGTTTTATTGGCTTGGTTGTGAGTTTGGAAAGATGAATCTTCTCAAACTTATTTTATCATTGAAATTTTTCCTATAAGTATAAGAATGAAATACTGCTAATTTTTTGACAATGGTATTATTAAACTGTGCAATACATTGTGTTGTTCAGTCTTATCAGGCTTCTTAACCACTTCTTGAGTGCTGGCTGATAGCGTGGCCTGGCAGGAATGTCTGTATCTTACAGACGATATTATTATATTATTACAAATTCATATTTTCACACTATCATGACAGGTATATATTTTATTGTCATACCATTTATAGATTCTATGTACATGCACTTTCATTGTAAAGTTGACTGATGTATGACAGCATTCTGTTCTCAGTCTTTTTTTAGAAGTGACAGCCGACATTCTACATGTCAGTAATAGTAGAGTGGCTGACCCTAGTCACCACCAATATGTAGTAACTAGTAGTACTAGTAGCTGACAGTGACCATACAGTATTGATCAGTAATTCACCATAGACTATGTGTTTAGTCATTGACAGCTGTGCAGCTGACTCACACAATGTCAATCCTATATTGTATCTATAACCCACAAACTCTACCATGTAACATGTACTGATAATTCACTTCTATGTATGTCAGTCCAACACAACCTAAATACACTTATAAATATCAATCTTTGCTAAATCCAAAATCCCAGTATTCTACTTCACAAATAGAGTGACACACTTTTCCTGGTTTTAACATTTTTGTGGGAACAGGTTGCAGTTTCTATGAGGCACAGCTTTTTTCTAAAATTTGGATTACATTGCTAATTTGCCAATGTGATATGTAAGTTTATTTATTGAGATACCATTACATTCATGTACAATAATATGATCTGTTAATGTACAGGACCGCATGCATGAACATATCAGAGGTGTAACTAGATCTTTAGACATGTCAACACATCAGGTATGTACAACTCCCTCAACTGGGAAAATACGAGTACAACTGAGAATCTCTGTTTGAAGTAAACACTAAGTGCGACTGTCTTTGCGACTGCTCCAACATATACAATAACATGATCTGTTGAAGATGTAACGAAGAATGATTATGAATTCAAATCAAGTGTTACACTGCCATTGCTAATCTACATTGTTAGAAGAAGAGAAGTAAGTTAAGGAATAGAAAGGCTTCACACTGATTCACTCATCATTCATTCTGTAATGTGTCAAGTTCAGCATTTTAATACTAAATAGACAAACATAACAATTATATTGATTTTAATGATTACACTTATTACTCTGTGTTATGATAACTGACATTTGACACCTTACAATTTCTAATCAATCAGTAACTGACAGGGTCTGGTGAGCATAAAAACCATCAACATGATGTTGGCAGCCAAAAAGCAAACTACATAGGTCACATCTCGAGGTCAGTAAAGATTCCATGACAGAATGAATGACAAATTTACCATGTATGTGTTTTGGTTGGTATTAAAATGATAATAGGTTAATGATATTTGTCAACATTGTGTTAATTTTAACCACTGTAGATCCTTTAAAATTTATTATTTTGACCTTTATTATCTTGACTATTGATAGTTTAACCACTGTAGATCCTTTAAATTGCAATATGTGTTATCACAACTATTATCTTGACCATTGATAGTTTAACCACTGTGGATCCTTTAAAATGTACTATGCGTTATCACAACTATCTTGACCATGGATAGTTGTATATGTAAATTTGTACTATTGAAAGTATGTATCATATTGATAGGTGTATTGTTTGCATAGAAGTGGAATCTGTACATATCATGTAATAGTATGCTAACTATGCGTAGTGGTATTGAACCCTTTCTACACTGAATAAACAGAATTACATGTAAGAAATATTCACTGCTCCTGCTGGTATATCGACATGTTACATGTTACAGTCTGTCTGAGTGTCCACCTAAACCTGGTAGCTTCACACTGAGGACCTTGGTTACTACCCCTTAAGACCAACTATTTTGATATCTGCCTTGACATATAGTGGTAAATGACATTATCAAGCTTGACAGTCAAGTCTGTGGGCTTCCATCTCTAAAAC
The DNA here is from genome assembly GCF_964340395.1 of Glandiceps talaboti. Classification (NCBI taxonomy): domain Eukaryota; kingdom Metazoa; phylum Hemichordata; class Enteropneusta; family Spengelidae; genus Glandiceps; species Glandiceps talaboti. The sequence goes on along the minus strand of NC_135550.1, from coordinate 27,042,897 downwards.
CATTTAGTTTAGGTACTAGTTTATTTCCACAAGGAACATCAAGTAAAATTTTCACAAGAAAGAACACACCTATCATTAGCACTTACTGTTATGTTATAAAATGTATCAACAGATTTATATGTATTTTGCAAATTATAAATGCATCACGTATGATCAACAATTCCCTCAAGCTTTATAAATCAGAAGAAACTGTGCCAATTTGCATATTACAAATCACATTCAAGGGAAAACATCTGGTTCATATGAAACATGTTGGCATGCTGCCATCATTCCACTACAGCAGTCCTTCAATTAACTCTGAAATTTGAGCTTATGAGTGAATGTAATTCATGTGTTTGGATAGCAACCATGTTCCCATACTGATTGACCCTCTCAGCAACAACCAAAATATTGATCATATTCATTCCTTCTGTACATCCATACATGGCTGCAATATATTCACAGCATTACAAACACAAACACAGCTTTGTAATTACTTTTCACCTTTGGTCACTTTAATGGTTGAACCTCAACCTAGGCTATGATAGTGTATGTACCTTTGTTTACTTTACATTTCAACAGAGATAATATCTGTCTTTGCCTGTTCTTCATGTTGTTCTCATGTACATGGATTTTGTTTCTGTTTCCTCATTCTCGCAAACAGGGTTATCATTTCTACCGCTACACTTCGAAATAAAAGTAGGGACCGGCTCGTTAAGAATGGTACCATAAAATGGTTGTGGTTTGCGATGATGCCATTTCCTCAAATTCAGTTCCTGAGTACCTATATCTACACTAATTCTAGATCACATCCTTAACTCATGACATAGCATAAATGGGTGTTACTTGTTAATACCTCCTGAAATGTAAACTTACATTTTTGTGGAATATGTTTATACATGTACCTGTAGGTATGTCATTTGGTGTTATCCTAGTAAAGGAAATTTTTACCAAAAAAAGTATTTTCAAAGTTTGATAGAAAAATAGCTTTGTCCTAAGTCTGTGTGGTAATTTCAACTAGGTTCCATTTCTTTTAAGTTTGTTCATCCATAGAGAGACTCCCTTATTAGAAATCACCACACCAATTAGTAACTAGATCACAGACAAGGAAAGTGGTTACATAGAACAATAATGTCAGGATCATGGACTAGATTAGACCCTAGTGGACTACATCCATGGTCCTTACTAGAAACATACTATCATTTATTGTAAACGTTTATTGTAGGTAATATATTATTAACTGTTGTGTACATTTAATTGTTTTATGTGATGTTCTCATTTTCTGGTGAAATAAAGTTCAATTTAATTAAATTCAATAACTTCTTCCAAATAACTTGTTGAATCATTTTAAATCTATTTATAGCATCTGAAGGAAGCATGTTATGACAGGTAACTACGATTGTTTTAAATAAAATAAAATGTGAAAAAATTCTCACTTTACTTCCTGCTCAACAATTAAAGATAAACAACAAATGTATGACACCATTTTCCCCTTGTATTAAAATATTTGAACTGTACTGAAATCTTGAGTACAGTTTTAGAAGTACACATCTCAGTCTCAAGTAATCTAAAATTGAAATAAAAAATCTGACAACTCCAAATCATAAAATGTTTTATCAGTACTAACTTCCTGCTCTAACCTGTCAATACCCCTTTCAGCAAAATAGTAGGGTCATGTCAAACACCCGTTTCGTGTTCCTTTTAGGAGAACTTTTTCAACAATTCTGATAATTTCGGTATTGGAATGCAGTTATACATTTTGTTAACTTGTAGTATCACAGCAGAAAGTTCCCTCTTGTTTGCTATTTACCTAGGCTTAACCAATCTGCTAAAGCTCAGACCACTAACGAAATTTTTAAGTGGTCTGAGGCTAAAGTGATATCATTGGCATTACATATAGTATTTAATACACTATTGTCACTCTGTATGTATGTTTGTTTGTTTGTTTGTTTGTTTGTTTGTTTGTGGTTATGCTTAGGTGGTTGTTACCAAAAACAGCAGGAAGTGTTTGAATGAAATAGCTTCCCTGCAGACATGGCATTCACACTATAAATGTTTAGATACCATGGTTACATTGAATTTGGTTTATTTTGATAAAATTATAACAAAATAAATTATTGTAGATCACATGTGTGCTTATATAAATCACTGCAGACTTTTAAGAGATTGGATCATTGTTTTCGTTGCTGCTACTACTCCTATGTTTGAAAGCAAATCGATAACATAAACGGTTTAAACATACACCTGGTTTGTGGGGCATGGTGGGGAACCAAATACATTTTCTATGTGTGTATTACAGTATATAGAGGATGTTAATTTCTTCCTATGTCGGTTTTGGCTTGATTTACAATGTTTGTTGATCACATATATAGACAGCTTCCCCACATGTTTTGTGAACTTTTTTTAACGTGATGTGTGTAACTACACACCGGTAGACTAGCTTTCGATGTCGTGGGGTACGTCAGCATACAACTTACAAGCACACCATTCTGAGATCTAACAGTACTGTTGATATTTGAACAGAACTGTCTACTTCTATTCGATCTAGTGATGCGCCAAAACGTTAACAGTGAAAATATGTGGTCAGTATGTTCTGGGAATAAATGGGCGTCGATGTGCAAATTGGAAGGGTCCGTGGCACTGCCCAAAACCACTGTGCAAAAACTCACCTTTGGGTGTATGTTGAAATGTCGCTTTTTCTCAAAATCCTTCTTCTCATTTTCAGGGTAGTAAAGGAGGAACCCTTCTTTAACCATGAAAAACCTTCAAGACATAAAACACGTACATAATACAGTAAACTTAAGTGATTTCGATACTGATTGCTACGGTAGCGGGTTACAACTTACACCGTGCATACTATTACCCCATTAATTAACACAAGTGAAGTTGTTGAAGTTTATCAAAACAAACCTTTTTGACCATTTGTTATTTGATGAATGTCCAAAGGGCTTCTTGCCGAGAACTCCCCACATCTGAACTTTCGTAGAGATGTCGAATTCCTCGACAGTTTCTGTCATTTTGCGGCTAGCTTTAAATCCAGACTGGGAGAATCATACAACACTATACGAAGTGCGTATTTACTAAGCTGGCCTTCTTTACAAGGAAGTGCAATACTGGTGGGGTCACAACGTGATGCATGATGGGTCCTTGAGAGAATAAATCGTCATGGTCGTATGGGGGCGTTCTTGCTCACAAATGAACCTTCGCGGTGCGGTGCGGCATACCAAAGTCATCAAGACTGTATATTCAGATTATTTTGATACTTGTATCTGTTGGATCAGATTTGTCATCAACTGGATCTTCTTTTTTAAAAATCATATAGGAAAGGTCTGGTAGATTTCACACATTCTCTTGAAAGAGAACTTATTGACCGGTTTACTAGTAGGTAGACCAAGATATCCTCGTATTATTAGATTTAGAGAGAGAAAAAAACACTGGGCAAAAATTACACAGGTGAATGTCTGGTCGTAGACTGTTGACTATTGTCCATGGATGTAGAAGTATTACACAATGTAAATGTTTTAAAAAATCATTACAACTCACTGGTACAAGACCACACAAATTGTATGGAATATCAAGAAACCAAACAATCTGCAGGCACTGTGCACACGAATAATATGGTTACTTTGATAGTTTGCTAAATCAACAAAATATTGTACTCAGATATAGGACCTTTGGTAGTGATAGTCATGAATACTACAATAAAGCATGCGTTGTCTTCTTTTTTTACGTTCAAATGACAACTTTGAAAGTATTCAAGACTAGCAAGGCGCAAAAATTTACTTTGTTCAGTAAACAAACCTTGGATTTAGACTAAGCCCAATACTTAGTTTATTCATATCAGCCTATGATGTCCGAGCTTCGATCATTGTTCACCAAATCTATTTAGACAGAAATTATGGTTGATATAATATGAAAGATTTGAACAAGTGTTTGTTTTTTTGGATGATAATCATTGGGGTATGGTGCCCCTATACCCAATGCTATAATATTGTGTAATTTCGTGTTCTCGATTAATTCCAATTGAAATCTAAGATAATACATCATAGTCTAGACACATTTCTTGAATGTAAGGCAATGAAAGACGAAGAAATTAAGCTTTTCGATGTCTAATGCATATGCAGCTAAACAAAATGGCGAGTTGTTACGCGCTAATAGATATGTGACCCTGAGTAATTTTTTTCAAATAGCCATGACTTATTCAGAACAGACGCTGCCACAGACACGCAAGCAAGCAAACAAACAAACAAACAACAAACACACATACACACACACACACACACAAACAAACAAACAAACAACCCCCTCTCTCCATCCCTGCCTTATACATGTGAAATGGTTGGTGGTGGATGGGGGGGGGGGGGGGGTAATTGGACGACCACGTGATCCAGATACTTAGGAATTCTCACTACCTGAAACATAGTATAAATAGAATAAGAACAGTGTGGCTTTTACGAGTAAATTTACTTGTATTAATACTAACGTAGTGTATTGCATTCCATGCCAAAAATGTGTTTGTTTATATAGATTCGACTGTACGTCGTCTGGGTGATCGTTTCGTGGAACATCTCCGTCTGACCAGACAAAAGAATCGTAACTATCCCGTATCTATGCATTTTATTACCAACGATCACAGTGTATCAGATATGTCTATTTCAGGAATTTGTAAGGTGTCTGGCGATGAGAAACTATTGAGGTTAAAGGAAGAGGAAATCATCCCGTCTCGGAACGCTGGAACCCCTTCGAATTAATAGACTATTCACAACATTCCCAGTCCAATCACACTTATTTTAAATTTCAGGCGTGTTCTATTGGGTTCTATTTGTTGCTTGCGAATATTATAACTTTTCACACGTACGTATAACCGTTAATCACGCATGGTTGTCGTTCTGTTCCATAACATTCAGATATATCCAGGTGTTTACCTAATATGTCTTGCCTATAAATACCTTGAAAAAGAATTTCTATTTGAAACGTCGGATTTTACATCTATTTATTCGGACTGTCTCGGAAGTTCCTTACGCATAGAATATTACTGCTTAGGCTCATCATAAAAATAACGAACATTCGATTTCTTGCATAGGGAGCTCGTCTTCTACCAGTGAATAAGTTGCAATAATAAACAAATGATGTAGAATATACAATAAAATGAGATAAAATGAATTAATACTTAGTCTGGGTTCTTTTTTGATAGATCCACAGGTGTAAAGGCAGAATAGGCATCCACGTGCGCATGTGCATAATGGGTTAGAACGCCGACATCATTCCACAGTTGATGATGGCATGGCACGCGCTTCAACAACACTGTCACCTGTAAACAAATATATACATGATATAGATGCATCAGTATAGGTGCGCGAGAGAATAAGTCGACATTCGTCTTCTACATAAATATTGACCCTCTAGCATGAGGTAAAAATGATTTTCAGACAGAAAGACATCATAATGCTAGTCTAATTTATGTATCAACTCTGCATGATATTCAGACACGACGATGATTGTGTTCGGTGATACTCTGAGATTTACCTTATGTCGTGTTTTCCTCACTTCCCGATTTCACATTCCAAAATATTTCTAAATACAAAACACCAAGATGTGAATATGTCGTATGGATATTTTTGTAATGCATATGAAGGCCTACTCGGAAGTCATGATTCTATTTGCATAGCATATCTCAATAATGTTGTCTTCGTTTTGAAGAATATTTATGCTATTATTCTGGGGTATGATTTTAGATTAAGCAATAACCCCCGCCGAAGGCGGGTATACTCATAATTTTACAGTTGATAGTTTTTAAGTCTCAAAATACATGATATAATCTGTTATTATATATGAACAATTTTAACGAGTCGGCCTTGAAGAAGTCTACGTTATAAAGACTCTATTTGCATTCAATTCAGGAACATTACAGAACCCTGGGAAAACGAAATCGGAGAATATCAAAACAAGCTATGTTTATATACACTTAACTAGGTAAAAAAATGAAGGGTTCATATGTAAATAGTCCTTTCCGGACTATATGAAGTGAAATGTTGGGTTCTATGCTAGTAATAGTTTTAACAGTTATATGTAATATTCAAAAAGGTACTAACAGTCACATGAATATACCGTGTTATCGAAGGGACTACGTGTGTCTCGTCACGTAAAATCTAAAACGTCGACCGATTTGATCGTCTGCACTCAGTCTGTTTTTATTTTGCAAGTATCATCGTCATGAAAAAACATGACGTATTTCTGTCAACTCCCTTTATCCTCAGTGGTCTGAGCTATATCGTATAAATACTGAGATCTATTTTTATTCCTTTGACGTTGTGTGGACCGGCCTCTAGCTGTTAAATAGTCGCTTTGGTCTAAAGAAAAAAAAGAATACGGCAACTACATTCGTAGATCAGGACTGTGTAGTATCATTGTCTGGCCTGCACATTAGCCCTACACGTTGTAAGATTTCATGCATATTTTATTCTTATACTTGTGTAATACCACAAATAAGTATTGCTCATAATTTTTGCCGATTATGATTTTCTCAACTGTCCTTTAGATAGTTGACATCATTTCTGCGGGATAACAAATTGTTTGGTTCCGGTCACCCGACCTCACCTAGTTTTTCAGTGCCGACTCTAAAAATAACTAACATTGTGAAATTGTGAAGTCTCGCGAGAAGTAGTGGGTGCAGAAATGAGTGCAATCGGAACCATACAATTTTTAGGCCAGTCAGTCGCCATAAGTGATCATTCTATTCGAAAGGTTCAATAATCACACGATAATTGACAAGTGCAGTCACGATGTACACGGCCGTCGCGGACCTTCGATTATGATCTTAATCATTTAGTTTTGTTGTACATAGGCCTGTACAATGTTACACTTCCACATAAAAAATCGAGTTTACCCTTAAGCTTGTAAACATATAGCTAAAACATTCACAAAAACTCCATTTAGCCTGCATTATTATATAAAGCTTGCCATATCATGTGTATATCCTGATCGTTCCTGACAAATAATGGCGGACGTCAAATAAACAGATTTTGTCACTTGTTAGCGCTAACAGGCTTACATTATATCGATTTTGAATAGTCATGACTATCGGACAAAATATGGTAAACGAAACGAACTTGTGGTTATTTATCATCTAGTACGGGAATATCATGATTATACGGTGTAAATTTTTGTCTACGGGGTGAATTTGTGAAATTCAATGACTCATATACAATAATTATAGTTCGTGACATATCGTTTTAACATGTTGTTGATGATTGCACAATATCACGATGGTCGTTAAACTAGAATTTATTATGAAATTATATTTAAATCTATATGGTGTTTTGCAATAATAAGAAACATGTAATATCATGGTTTGTGGTCAATTGTGGATAGATTTCAGGCTGTTGTGTGATTGAAAATGCCACATTGCGCAATAGTCGTAATGTCATCGACCTTTTAACAGAGTCAACGTTGCGCTCGTAACCTGTACTATTTCTGAACTTTCACTCGCTTTCTTTAAATCAGTAACGATTTAATTTTGACATTACAGTTTTCAAATTCCAAGCAAATTGATCAGTAAACATACAAATTAATCAAAACTATTAGTTTCAATCCAAAGATAACAACAAAAGACATGTTTGTCTAATATTCCCCGGTGTGTTAGTTGTAATTTGAGTCAAGATGGTCAAATGCTTAGTGTGGCCGGTTGATTTTCCAATTGTCAAAAATCTCATTCTGGAACACAATAGCACACTGATAAGTGCAACAACTTAGTTAGAACTCTAAAATTTATCATGTATACACTCATCTCCTATCTCCGCCCTGGATGTAGGTGTATTTTCAACATAGCTATTAGTGTGGGTTTGTATATAGCGCTTTCCTGAGCTGTGCTCAAAGCACTTTAATAGCTTTACAATTATCTGAGAACTACTATTGCAATCATCTACGTTCAAATGAATCACACTACCACCTAAACACTAAACATTCTGTGGAAAATGGCTAATTTTTGATATACATGAGCAGGTGGAAATATTCGAAAGGTGAATGAAAGAGGAAGGAAAAATGAGTCACGATTGTTGATGATCAGGGCATTTCATCGTGACCATTTGTACATACATCGTGTCGACGTATGTATGGTACACATAGGCACACACAAGCTTTTTTTGTACTTGATAACATTTTTTATTGGGCTTATTACAAAGATAAAGATACATCTCTTTTTTGTAAAAGGAAATTTCACAGAAACTGTTCTTATTAAAGTTATCAATTTCAAAAACTGTCCATTTCTTAATATGTGCATTTACTTTACTTTTTCTAACTACAATATGAAACTCTACACTCAGAATATTGTGCAAGTACTTTTTGTATGCCATCAAATATTTTTTCCTATACTTTGTGAAATACAGATACAATTCTTAGCAACAAGAATAACAAACTTGTATAATAATGACAGTTGTTCATCACCTAGGATATATCTTACATTTGGAATATTCCCAAGTCCTGTTTACCTTCTCCACAACTCACAATATCCATCCGTACTCTCACACAAGTTAAATGTAATCACATAAAGTCAACATGTACAAATGGAAAACACACACACACACACACACACACACACACACACACACACACACATACACACACACACCACATCATGGCCAACTACTGTTACAATATTTCATGAGAAGACAAGTTAACAAGAAAAGAATTACATTCATTAATCTAAAAGTTACAGTTGAGCGATCCATCGACTTGAACAACTATAAATATCAATAGTTACAATGTTCAGATAACATATTCTGTCCCCTGGAGGAATTAAATTGTATCTTTCAGTAGGTGCTGATATCTTGACCGTGACAGTGTGCATAACACTGTCATAAAGATAGGAAAGGGGGGGGGGTAAATTAAGAACATACAAGTCATTTAAATGTATTTTTGAATTTGAAAATTATATGGATTTTAGTTTACGGAAATTATTATCAAAATCTAGGTCAAGTGATCATATTTAGAGAAAGAATTAGGTAGAAGGAGATCCCCAAGAGCTCCTGTTGATTTAAGATTTTGTAAAAGATGTAATTTAAATTTAGTTGATGATGAGATACATTACATTTTAGATAGTCCAATTTTCAGTACACAAAGAAAAAATATGGAATGTCATCTTCCTCTTGCCAAATTTTTGAAAAACTTATATATATAGTTATGTTCATATATTAAAAAAATGTTTTGTTGTTGTTATTATTAATTGTTGTTGTTGTTGTTTACCATACTGTATTCACTAATGATACAGTTGTTATTATTACTATTAAACATGTTCAAAGTGGGTTGAATTTATCGATTTGCAAAGGTCATAATTTGTTATTGACTGTGTTTACAATTATTAGTGTCAGCATATTTTTTTTTAAATTGACTACAACGATTTATTCCATCAACAATAACCGAGTAATCCGACCATGAGCCACCATGAATTTTGTTCTCTGGTGTATGTTACTGCATTTTTTCATAATTTACACAATAAGATATAGTCCTGCTTACAGACGGAGTAAGTTGGGAATCGCGTCCCGTAGAAGACTGGATATCTTACATTTGTAAGATAGAGAACGATGGCCAACAATGATCACAAATGCATCACGTGACACGTCGCAAGAAATTATACATCGCATAGGTGTGGATAAGTTGATTTAGGTCCGCCATTTTTTTACAATCTCAAAAGCGATGGATGTAACATGACATAGAGGTATACTACGGGTATACACGTATGCATAAGACAAAATAACACATTGGCTATGTAGGCCTAAACACAAAAACAACCAGGCCATGTGAATCCATCACTGTCAGTGGTGCATGGTGTCATGTTCTAGTACTAGTAATTTCTAATCTGGGGTTCTAATTCTAATTCAATCTAGGGTCTATATTCTACCTACATTGTAAATCTGAGTTTGAGAGTCTGCTTGTCTGAGGTTGAGAACATCACGTCTCCTCGTGAGATGAATATGTTGAATTCGAGACTCGTGACATGAACAACAATGTTCCGAGTATAAAGCGTGACAAGCATGACAAATGGGGATCCGTTCGTGAAAGGAAAGATGATAAACTCTAAGCTTATTGCAGTCCAAAAAAGCGCACTTTTTATGTTATTTAGGAAAACAACATACACATTGTTGTCATCACTTTTTACAGACATGTGTAATGAAAACTACAATTTCTTCCTCGTAAGTGGCGTTTTCCCCGTTATTTACTGTGGTAGTGTAGGCCCACATGTATACATTGTTTTTATTTAGTTATGATTTGTAGAACCCATCATATTACATGCACATATGTACATGCAATATGTAAACCTTCTGTGTGTGTGAAGGGCACGGTTCTAGAACACACCCGCATGGTGCTGTTTGTTTACACGATTCTTTCTAGAACAGCATGCCGATATCATGAATATTCATGATATTCAGCACACGAGGTCATTCCCCATATTCCAAATATGGTAATAAGTAATCTTATGCCGATAAACAAATGGACAATGGCAGCCATTCAAAACAGCTACGTGCGCGTCAAAACGTTGCTGACGCGTCGCTTGTGTTTGCGTCATCTTTGTTCTATAAATAAAACTACGAGATGATTGGTCGAAACAAGAGCAGTAAGGGCTCGCCACTGGAATTTCTAGGATATTAGTTCGCATATACGACTTGTTTATCCGAGATTTTGAACTTGATTTTTCTGGTACACAATCAGTTCATTATGAAATTTGTATAAAAATTTCTCTAACATGTTTTTAGGTAAGAAATAAATATATACTTTCTTTAATCACTCTGTACCGATATGTAAATGTAAGATTTACTTTTTACATGGCGAGTGAATATTTGAGCTAGTCGGTTTCTTGTGGTATAAAAACACAGAACATCCGTTACCACAGCCACTGCGAGACTTTTGGCCAGGTTGAAGAGGCGAACCTGTGCAAAGATCAGATAGGACTGTTTAAAAATATTCGATATTTATTTGCGATTTCTCTGCATTATGGTTTCAAATTTGTGTTCTGATTTTGTTGGATCGACTTTATGTACCATAGTTTATATTCACTGGACGGGTAAAGTGGGTTTTTTGACTTGAAAAGTAGCCGCTTCGCATGGGAAAATAATCGTCGCGTCGTTAAAAGCATGATAGCTTTGTGTCGCACATATGTTTTGTATGTTGCTCTTTTATCATTTGGCAGTTAGTCGATAAAATGTAGGGAAGCAACGTGTTGAAGTCCTAGCACCCGAAGATGCAAGAAAATGTCAGGTAAATATATGTTTTATAAATTTTACAGTTTCTCATGAGTTTGTTTTTGTTTATGGACGCCATGACGCGCCGCACCTTGAAGTCATGTGAACTGACGCGGCGTCACTCCATCCGGGTACTAAAGCTTAACTCTTTTTCGAAAAAATATGTTACAAATATGGTAGTTTTCGTACGTCGAGAATTTCTTTTTTGTATTTGAACTTTCAAAGTGAATCCGGAGTAATTACAATTTACATCAGAAATAGCTCAATGCGTTCTCGAGTTCACATCAGAGATCGATGATTCATTTCAATTGGCTGACCCCCCTCCACCAACCATTGTTTCTAAGTTCTAAAGCATCTACTTTTCGTTCTTTTTCACTTGCAGGCAAATGCATATTGAGATTTGAAGCAAATGAAAACCTTTCAGAGCTTAAGGATATGATAGAGATGTAAACGAGAATTGAACCTACTTAAGGTAGAAACGTTAGAAGAGTCTATCTTCAAGTAACTACCATTGAGAGTAAAGAAGTTGACAAGAATAAGTTGTGAAAGTGGAAGTTTTTATACAAAGGAAGTACCATAGGGATGCCGTGTTTACCGAGTCAGGGAAGATGACAGGTTCTGCTTTATGTCTAGTCAGAGTAAAAGGCTGGAAAATGACATAACAGAGAAAAGACCCCTATAGCTCAGTATAGGATCTGTTTTGTGGGTGGGGAGGGGTATAACTGACCTATCTTCTGTATGTTGCTCCTTGAGGTTCGTAAACACGGTTGTGGTATGGTATGGCCTATAATCAAGACCATGGAAGCACTGAATCAAGTCTAGACTTCTTGCTACTGTGTGGACAGTTGGCTGGTATCGTAAGCATGACCTCTGTAGTTCATATTTTGTTGTGACTGGCAAAGTGTGTAATCTATAGAAGAGCACTGTTCATGAATGTCTGAAAAACTGTTGATGTTTGTCAAATCTCATTGTGATTGGATCAGTTTTTTGCTTTATTTTCTTCTAACAAGAAAAGTGTGTTGGATTTTTGTGTGTGGATTCTTTTTCTTTTTCTTCATCTGTGCCTCTAGGTGCTTGCAAGCATTGAATATTAGTGTCCAAAGACCAGTATCGCCCACTCACAAGATAGTGACTAAGGTAACCTCTATTTCAAAGCAAGTGATGTGTACAGTCCACTAGCTTCGTGCCCCAAACTGAAAAGATCGCGTTTCAGGTAATACCAGCTCCTCTACCACAAGTATGAATTACAAATCGGTGAAAGAGAAAGGAAGTAGAATCTGATGTTGTTCTGTTCACAAGAATACCACCTAAAATAGAAGTGTGTAAGAAGATTGTGATTACTCATGCTCGCACATTGTGGATGTTTGCTTGTGTGTTTTCTGTTCCAACTGTGATCCCCTTCATTAGGCATTGTGGAGAGTCCCATGGTATGGCATGCAATACTCTCAGAAAGTCATCTTTAGCTGCATTGGGCTGTTTACATGTAAGCGAGGAACCTGCCCCAGCAAATATCAACCAAGGGTATTGGTTTAAATAAACAGTGTGAACTAAGTAAGTGAACTAAGTGCTAGTACTGTCTAATAGTAGTAAGTAGCTTCTGTTCAATATCCATCTGTTTTGCACCATGCCGTTTCCATTTTCGCGTGAAATGCTAATGATAGTAAGCTGTTCTGTTATTCTAATCGATTCCAGTGATTTTGTTGTAAAATCTTGATAATCAGCACTAACGTCATCTGACTGCATGAAATAGTAAATTTCATAGATGTGATATTCCAATAGATTGGTGTTCCTTTTGTGTTTTGGTGTATTTTTCCCTATATCTATGCCACTAGATGACAAGTTGCGCCAGGCTCTCTGTAGTGAATCTGACTCCCAGTAATGCTCTTTTCAAGTAATGATGGTAAATGTGCCAAGTTTTGAAAGCCAGTTATTGGTCCAGATAGCTAATGTGAAGGTATGCGTCAATATTTTGAAAAAGCAGGATGTGCGCTGAATATATTATAACTTCTAACTAACATGGGAAGAAGAAACTTAAGTTAGGTGATGTAACATTTAAAATTAACCGGCTAATTCTTTCAAGAGTAAGTATTGTTGCTACGCATGTTTGTTTTTTCTGGTCAAGACATTCCTGCAAGGTGTTCAGATTTAAATTTCATTTATGGAGTCAAAAAACATGAATGCCGCTGTGCAAAATACCATGCCAATGTGTTTGTGTTCGTAGACTGTGCCAGCAGCTATATTTAATTTTTAGTTTTAAATCATTCTACATGCTTTTGGTTTGCATTCTAGGTACTGCAAGTAAACTTTGAATTTTTCAATAGATTTCTTTGGGCTCAATGTGAAGTGGGATGGGGGTGGGCATCTAACCATTCTATTCTGTCTTGCCTTTCCTCTAAAGTACAGAAAGCAAGCTTCACAACAGGAATGCATAAATCATCACGTCATGACTTCGTATTTTGAAATCACTGACCCATAGGTATGAGATGTATTCTAAATATTATATTAGTTTTTTAATACAGTTCCAAAGGTTTACTTTCATTCCTTATTATACAGGTGCATTGATTTGCGAAAGTTATTGAAAGGAATTTTATTATTTAAAACTGAAATGCTAGAAAGAAAATTAATTTTATTTAATAATAAACTGATCATTTTTAGATTTTTCTATTTAGGCTTTTCAAAATATTCACAACTTTGTAATTGGTCTTGGATTTTCCTCATGGAAATTGAGTGAAATGATTGTTTTGGATATTTTTATATTGTAATGTGATTGGGGGTGGGGGGTTAATAGTTTTCTTCCTTTAGATTTCTTGTATAATGTAGGTATACTGGTGCGTTTCTAAACCAGAAGACATTGTCCAATGTACAAGGTCATGTGAGTTACCATTTGCCTGTCCTTAAAAATGAGAGATTCAACATGAAGTGCACTCATCCGGTGACATCAAATTGTATGACAATGGTACTGTAGTTTGCTAACTTCTCCCAACTAAATGTGCTTGTCTGTAATGGAGTGAAAATATTGTCTGTAATGGAGTGAAAATATGAAGTCTGTTAGTGCTTATTAATAATGCTATGAGTGCCATGATTGCTTTTTCATCCATCTTTAAAATTGAACTTTTGTGTTTGTACATGGGAAAGCTAAAATAATGTGGGTGGGAGGGGAGGGCTAATGTAACCTAACTGCTTGTGCTTGCAGTTTGTTAGTTCTAAAGGTGAGAGGACAGCAACTCTTCAGGATCCTAGAAATCTTAACTATTAACAAGGCAACGGCAACGTCGTACAAGTGGAGACCACTGTGATGACATATTTGATGAACGAAGTGGCTAAACAAGACTGACTAAATTTATGGGAACCAGTAAGACTTCCTTTGTGCCAATGGCGTTTACTCTTCATTATAGTTACAGTTGACAAAGACATAGAAGTATGCGATGGTAGGATAATAATTTCTAGACCTTTTTTTTGGAATCTACTAGTGTTTAACAACATCATTTACCCAAGAATTTCTATAAAGGTGGTTCATCATCTCGAAAAGAAACAATAAATGGTACATTGTGGGGTTGGGCTGTCAAGATTTTCTAATGCTGGTAGTAGAACACGATGGGAGTGGGAACCTAACATGTTGCAGCTTTTTGTATTCCATTATTTTTTTATGCAATGTAGGTAACTGAAATTCCCGGTGAAGAGCACATTAACAATGAAAATTTCGCAGTAAGTTCTAAAGATTTAACCAATTTTTTGAAAATGACTAGGTCCGAATATTTCAAGATAATCAACATATAATGGTCCAACAAATTTTAAAATGAAGCAAGATTCCACTACAGTCTTCCACTTTCTTTCAGTAAACAAAATTGATGAGTGTAAACTGTTAAATTAATTTGTATCATTTAGAGGCGGGGACTTTGTTTGCCGTATTGTACTTGGTTGGGGATGGGACTGGCGTTTGATGGATGTATCTGTGTAGTGACTCATGACATGAGTTTTGCTTGTTTGAAGGGTGTATATAGTCGGACGCGTGTTAGGTGTGTTGTCATTTCAGGTATTCACAGTCATCATTTTCAACCATGAATATTACACGAGTAGCAATCGCGAGCTTGGATCAAGACTGCATAGTGGCATTTGATCAAACATTGATTTGAAAAGTTGGTCGCAGTATTACAGAATTACCAACCTCTGAAGTGATGTTACCTCGAGTCCTTAGTATGCTCTTCTATTCTAGAAAAAGTTGGAAACTAACGCACTGAAACAAAAGGTATGAAATTTTGGTCCGTCAAATTGTCTTCTCAGAAAAAAAGAAAATGCAATCAATTCCCTTGAAACTAATGTGTAAAAATGGTAAAAAAAAAAAAAAGTCATTAAGTTAGTTACATGATCTTCAAACTCCTAGAAATATCTCAAATTATGTTAACAAAGATGTGATGGTGTTTAGCATAATGATCAAATATAATTTTGTGTCTGTGAATGGATAGCGCTTTGGTTTGTAGGTCATATTGTTGTTTTCAGCTGTACCTGTCAAAACGGGCTCGAGAAAATGAAGCAAAGTCAACTTGTGATAAAGTCAATTATCAAGCATACACACTATCGACCATGAAGTCCAGTCCTATGGTTATGAAAATGCCTACTGTATCAAATGGTGTTGAAAAAGTTTTCCCTAAACTCGTCTCATTCAGAAAAGTATTGCGTCAACCAAGAAAATCGCGACATATAAGGCAAGGTATGATTTGTTGCAGTAATTTTTTCCTCCATGAAACAAGAAGAATGATATTTGACAGCTTGACTATCACAAATTACAAACTCTGCATCTATTCCTATGCATGCAAACCTGGTTTGAGGATGTGTTGACTGACCACTTGCTGTACTAGCGAAGCTAAAATGTTCATGGTGAAACCCTTAGCTCTTGGGATGTTTGTAGGTTGTGTTGTTGTTTCCTGTTCAAATCAGCAGTATTTTAAATCAAAGTTTTGGAGGCAAAGTAACCGCATATAAGCAAGACAATACGCAAGAAAAGGAGTATCAGACGCAACAGTAGTTGAAGTCCTTCCCCAGTGTATCAGGAAAATATTCTATCCAGCCAAAGAAAATGTATCGCCATAAAAGTGCTAAGTGTGGAGGTCAAGGTAAAATCTAAGTTTTGATGTCATAAAAAAATTAAGTATATATATAAAAAAAATTCTACCAAAAAGAGAAAAAAACAAAAAACAGTGGAAATAACGTTTAAACAATTTCACCTCAAATTTGACTGTGAGGAAAATAACATGGGCAAGATTGGCCCACATTAATGTTTTGATTGTAAATATGCATGTGCATAGCAAAGTGTTTTGGTTTGTGTAGGTTGTTTTGTTATTTTCAGCCATTCAAAATCTTAAGCATTAAGACATGCGGTTGTAAGGGTATCTATCAACTTGTTATCAAGAAAATACTGTCGACGCCAAGTGGTATGCCGCTTCCCCAGGTCCGCTTCTGTCCTGTCCAACGGGTAAACATGATGCCAACAAATTGTGTGATTATGTCCCAGATAAAATCCAGCGTAAATGTGTAAAATCCTGCTATTCTGAAGCAGACAGGCAAGTTTGTTATTGTGCATATTGAGTTTGTCATGTTTTTAAAATTTTGTTCCATAATATATATACAATTTAAACTATAATATTCAGTGATTCAACAAGAAATCAATAATCATTCATTTTAGACGTTCAGCAAAGGTGAACAATAAGTGTGGAAATATTCATATATTGTATACCAAATTGTAACCGATACTTGTGACACCTAAAATATTGAAATATGTAGCTCAGTAGTGGTATGGGATATGTGTAGGGTGTATTGTTGTTTACAGTTCTAAAATCCGAATCCTAACCATTGGAGGAAAGGTAAAACCCATTGATCAAGATGACCATCAAGAATACAAAGTGATATATTATATGTCAAGTCCTCTCCGAGGTTGATGTGTTGCGCCTGCGTCTTATCATGTCTGTCATACGAGTTGTTGCATCAAATCACAGAAATCGAAAACATCAGGTCAGGTATGAAATTATCAGGAATTAAAAGTATTGCAAGTGTGCTTTCATTATAAATGATCAACAAAGTTACCAATACCTATTGTGAAATTAAAAAATGGACATTGCATAGACAAGCTTAAATTGAAAAAAAAAATGCAGATCAAACCTGCTAATACCAATTGCCATCTGGAAATTGAAATTGTGAATGTGTGATTACTTAGCTGCCAGTGTGTATAGGGTTTTATTGCTTTCAGCTGTAGGTTGTTCAACTGCTAGCAAAGTGGCAAGGTACTGAAAATCCAAGGTGCAAGGTGATTAAAGGCTGCTACTTAGTCTTGTCTGTGGCTTGTGAAGCAAAAAAATGGCATGCTGTGGTAAAACTATGATCTCCTACACAGTGGTGGATGCATAAGGCAAGTAATAGGTTTACAAAAAAAAAAAAATTTGTTCAGGAAGATTTTAGAATGAAATGAAAAAGTGACCGTGAAAACAAAAAATGGAAATGACTCGAAAACGTGATCAGTGAAATCAAATGGATTGCTTTTTTGTTCGGTTTGTGTTTTTCCCCGTTGTGTTTTTCCCCCTTGCCGATCATAGGGCTTCAAGCTAAACTGGTTTGTGGAGACTGGATATTATATCTCTTAAAAGTGCAGATAGAGAAAACATCCCAAGTGCATCATACGCAAGTTATCGATGGTAAATTACTTCTAGAGAAAACGAGTACAGGTGAAATCTAATCTTTGGTTGTTTTTTTAAATGCCAATTGTTAAAGGAGATTCTCGAAGTGTAACATTTGAAAGTTTAGTTAAAATCTATTGGAAATTCGAATGGTGAACCTTAAAGAAAAACAAGCAATAGTAGCTGATAATTGAGTACTGATTTCACTTTTCCAAATGTATTGAAACACCCCCCCCCCCCCCCCAACTTTTGGTGTTGTGCAAATCTGTCCTTTTACAGAGTTTCAAGTTTTCCAAGATGTTGATTCTCAATCCCCACTTGCCTAAGGGTGAAAAAGAAAAGGAGCCTTATACTTAATTTGGACGAAGAGCTGGGTTGGGTGGGACTATTTGTTCTGTTTCAGATACACATTACTACTAGATGGCTTGTATAGATTAGAAAGGTGGCTACAATTGTATCAATTTCCGCTGTTACGCAAAACCTTGGAGGTGTTTCATGGTCCATAGATGTGTGCTTGGGTGATGTGTGGTCTTGTTCGGAAGAGATGGTGTTTATTTAGATATGGAGGGATGTGTTCATCTTAGTGATTGAGGAGCCGGGGAAGAGGTGATCAGGTCCAGGGAATCCTAGAAGATGCAGGGGAGGCGAAACAGGGGTAGCATGAATCGAGTCAGCTTAGCAGTGTTGGGAACCAGGGAGAAAGTGGAGATCCTAGAAGAGCCAGGGAAGCCAGAAGGGGGTAGCAGCCAGGGGTAGCAGCCAAAGTTCAAATAGGATGCATAAATCTATCTTTAAGATGTCAACAAGCAGTATTGATAAATCCTTGTAGGGGAAATTATCAAGGTTTAGTACCAGCTAAAGTCAGCCAGTTGAGAACTGCATAGCAGTTGCTTTCAGGCAGTGAAACCAAAGTTGAAGGCCATACTTCAGATATCAGAATATACCAGCAAAAGTCTAGACTATACATACCAGAGTAGGATTACACTCGGGTAGTGAAGCAAAATCGCAGGCCATACTACCGATAGCATCTATTGAGAGAGAGGGGTCATCCAATAGTGAATGCAATTGTTTTAGGATACACTCAAGTTAATCAACGAAATCGTGTGTAGTTTCTGAAGTTGTTTGAAGTTGCCAGTAATCGTCGCCTTTGTTAAAGAAGGAGTTGTGCACATGAAAGAAGTATGATATATTTGTCGCGGTAGAAAGAGCAGGAGAGTGTAGCAGCTATGATAACCACCAGTTCATTTAACCAAAGATGCAGTTCCATAACCACACACAAAGATTAAGTTATGTCAAGATACCCATAACCAGGGCAATGATATGTCTGCAAGCAGCTAATGAATAACCAAATTTGTCAAGTAAAGCTAAATTTGAACTATTCATGCATTCCAGTAAAAAACATCTTATGAATTATGTGATCTATAATAGTAGTAGAATCAACTTGAAATAATTTATGTAGAATCTAAAATCTGTACTCTTCAAATAATGTCACAAGTTGAAATGGTATCAGAACCAATGGTGTATTTATTATTGTTTTATTAATGGAATGTAAATAATTTTATAAGGATTTATAGCATCATTCTTGTTCCGATACAAATGAGAAATATGTTAGAAAATTGAGGTGTATTATTGATGCAGTTATGCCATTCTGTTGTAAGATTTTTATGCCAAAATTGCAAAATGAAAAGATGAGCCCAGCCTGGTCAGAAAATGTAAGAAAAGAGAAAATGAGAGCAAAAAAAAAAGTCAAACAAAAGAATGAAAAACAAAAAAAAAGGAAAAAAAAAGAAAAGAAAAAAGGAAAAGAAAGTGAATCAAAAAAAAAAAATGTAACTAAGACCAGAGCTTCTTTGTCTTTGTGGCATTTGTTTTCCATTGCAGTTTGTTAATGTCATTCTGTATTGCTATGTATTGTGTGAAATTGCTTGATTTATGTTATCAAACTTGCTCAGTAACTTGTATTACAGTTTTAGCAGATAACTACATCACAAAAGTGATTATAGATTACAAAATGTATACATGCATGCATAACAATATTGTAACCAAATCTATGTCCAAATGCTTACCTGGTAATTCATACTACTTACAACTTTAACAACAAGCTATGTTATATGGCAACCAGTGTACTGTGAAAAATATTTGTCATCTACTAAATAGACAAGTTCCGATTTATGGAACGCATAAAATGTTTGTGCAAATGTAACCCACAACTTCATAAATGTTGATGCGGTGATGTTAAAATGTTTGCTAAAGTGCAAAACAATATATTGTAACCAATTCTATTTGTCCAAATTAGATTAATTCATGCTGTATACAACTTCAATGTTATTAGCGCTCGGAGCTGTTACATCAGCCAATGTACTTGTGAAAGACATGTTGCTTTTTTGACGTTTTTCCGCTAAGTAAAATGAAGTTAAGATTCGTGAAACTACTAGAAATGTTTCTGCAAACTTAGCTTAGGCTAACCTCAATGCCTTATATGTTGATAGCAGTTTATAATGTTTGCCTATGTGCATTGCAGTATTGAAAAGCAATTCTTTTTGTCCAAATAGATTGTTAACTTAACTATAATACAACGTTCACATACGCTATGCAACATTAACCAATGTACTTGTGAAATATTTGTCATCTATCAAATAGATAAGTTCAGATTTGTGGAAACACATTCTTGTGCAAATGTAGTGCAGAACCCCACAACTTAATGTTGAAAGGGTGGTGAATCATGTTTTTTTACAAAGACAATATTGTAACCGATTCCATTTATCAATTTGAAAATAGATTATTTCATCACAGTATTCTTATAAGCTATATTAAGTTAACCAACGTGTTATGTACATGAAAAATGTCTTTTTCCTTTACCGAATGGACAGGTTCAAATTTATGAAACAAAAAATGTTTGCAAATGTAGTTTTAATGCACAAATAGTGTAACCCTCAACTTTGTAAATGTTGATCAGTCAGTTGTGTTGAATTGCTATTTTCTATTCAAAAGTAGTTTATATTTTATTTTAATTTAATTTAATTTAATTTAATTTAAAAAGATAAATCAACCATTAGTGTTGTCGTTTTTGTTAGCATGTTTGAAATATGTTAATGTTAAAAAATGTACATGATTATTATTAGTCCATGAGAAATGCCAAAAATTTTTGTGTCTCAAAATGTTAGTAAAATTTTTAACACTGAACAGAAAAAAATCAGTGCTAGTTAAAAGAGCAAAGCAAAGTGTATTTTCCTATGTATATAAATTTGAATATTGCGTATTTTAGTAGACTAAAACAAAATGCACAAATTGAAAGGGTGTAGAAAGGTAGCTTGTTTATATGATTAACTACATTTTGAAGTTTTGGTTCAATAGGAAATCTAAGCTTTTACTAGTATTTTGTTGATACTAAGAGTAATGTCATGACACTATTTGCCAGCCTTTTACTACAAATTAAGTAGACAACTCATTTGCCAATAGTACAGCCTCAAACCTTAGAGTGTAGACACGAAAGTAAGACACGCGAGCAAGTAATAGAGATTCATTTCAGAAATTCTGGGCAAAAAAAAAAAAAAAAAAACGTGCAAAGAGTGTATAATGCTAGTCTATCATTCTTGGACAAATTAATACATTTCTGCAAAATTTACAGGAATATATCAGCTGAAGAGTTAGATTTATTCGTATATCTATAAAGGGTGTGGATTTAAGTTGTGAGCAAATGAAATTGCAAACTATGTATAAATATAGGGTTTACATGGTACTACCAGTTGAAAACTAGTTTCTCCTTTTAAATAAGGAAGTTGTGTAGAGCAATTTACCAAGTGTTATAATCGGTATATAAGCTACCACAGTAGTGAAGTATGCATACATTTTGACATGTACTGTAAACCTGGAAATTTTCGCTACAGCATCAGTTTTGTTTTTTTGCTAGAACTCAAAAATGTGAAATTAAGAAGTGACTAAAATGCTTTCTTGTATATGAACACATACCAGTCTGGTAATTAGTCATTAAAAAAACAAGCTGCAAAAATTATCGTAGCGAAAATATCTAGGGTTTCTTCATTTTGATATGATTTTTACAGCATTTTGATATGATTTTGTTACGTGATTAGCTTAAACTGTATTCAAATATTAGCCCCAGGGACCTTTGCAAACTTTAAGTAGGCAGTCTAGTGTGAATATATGTTATAATTTTGGAACTGGAGGCAGGTCAATTTTTTGCCAATAGTTGATCACCTAGACGAGATTAGTTCGTAAAGAAACATTTGACCAACATAAACATTGACAACTAAGTTTTCACAAATTTTGTCAGTTTCATTAACTGAAATGTATGTCAAGGTAGAGAATAATTACTGAATTTTAATATCACAAAGAAGACAGATTAAACATTACAAAAGTATAACTCTTGAATGTAAAATTGAGTAAAAAAAAATTTGCAAGTAGAAAATGCAAGTCATAATACAATAATAAGCCTAGGCTAGGCTCCTTTAAGTTTACTTCAATAGAGATGATTTTAACAGGTCACGCTATACTTCTAAAATTAAATTCCATATAAGATTATCACAGTAATAGTAATTAATAATCAAGAAATTGTAGGGCTTGTACTTTAAAATTATGTGTCATGGTCTGTTAAAAATTGAATTGTCATTTGTTGAAAACTAAAGTGCTTGTGAAGTCAAAATGCTTTAAAGTGAAGTGTTAGCCAATTACATTGATCACTAGATTTGGCCAAATTTGTTGAAAAACTTGAACCAGAAATCTAGCTCTAATCTTGATTAACAAAACTAGATCATTGCAATGATTCTTGCACTTCTAAGATTTCATATAACTGCTAGTCTGAATATTTCAAATATTAAAAGTTTCATTATAGCAAAACTGAAAAAAAAAAACGTTATGTCATTAATACATGCAGATAAATTAAAAATATAAAGAATTGCAAATCTCGGTTTGTGCTCTGCAGATATCCATATATGCTAGCAACCAGACAGTTTAGTAGACAAACATGTAAAGCCAATAACTTAATAAAGTGCTAAACAACTAAAGTAGGAAAATGGCATACAAACAGCTAAAAATATGACAGGACCATATACTCATATGTATTTGTAACATATAAGGTCTTATGACCAGTACAATATTAAACACTAAACTTAAGAAGCAAAATTATCGAAAATGAAGTAACTTGACGTCAAAAAAAAAAGTCAAACAATGCTCAAAAAGATAATAGCATATCTAAATAAAAACCGACAGACCTCAACATGTGCTCTAAATATCATATGAATGTACAGTTTGGATCCGTTGGTATCAGAGGGGTGAGACAACACCTTGGCTGGTCAGAGCATTGGGAAATCGCACCTCCCCCTCCCACTATGTTTGGCTTTAATTTGGCATGGGAGTTAGGGTTGGGTGTCCGGCTCGCAGCATAGCTCTGATACCACGTACCTTACACAGTACCACTTGTTATTTCATATTTTGGCAATTCAATAAAGTTCAATTAAACTGTATCCAATGTTTTCTGTGACTAATTTTGTATGATTGAGTTGTTTTGTGTGCTTCCCAAATACTAGTATGTAAGTGAGTTATCCTTGAAGATTAAATGCAAGTGTTCATGATGAAGTTCGGCTAAAAATGTAGATGTGAATTTCTGTACTGAAGCTGTTCCTGGTACACTTTGGCTAAAAAGATGTGAATTTCTGTGCTGAAGCCATTCTCAACACTTGCAGTTTTTCCTCATTGATAATTTTTTCGTGAGCCAAGCTTGAGATAAAAGCTGGATTTTTTCATTTGCCCCCAAGCTTGAGATAAAAGCTGGGCTTTCATTTATTTGCCCCGGAGCTTGAGATAAAAGCTGGACTTTCTTTCATTTGCCCCCCCCCCCCCCCCCCCCTTCATGGATGACCCCAACTTGCTATACTATTGTGGGAGTCTGCTCCCCAATTTGCTGTGCTATTCTGTGGGAGTCTGCTGTGTGATTGAACTACTTATAATGGCAGAACTGGCAAGCTATGTGAACCTATGCCTGAGGGGCCCCACTAGTACGTGATCGGCCTAACCCCCTCCACCACACATCCATAAGAAGTATTAGACTGATCTGTCACGTTGCTTGGCCCTCATCCTGCTTCAGATTTCTGTGCTGAAGCTGTTCTTGGTGCATTGTCTGTGCAAATGTGTGTACCATTTTATATTTTCTTTATCACCACTGAATATAAGGCAAAGTTGCACCAAAGGTGCATGTGTGTGCATGTGACCTGGGAGAATGACAAGTTGTTGGTGTGGAAAATGGTGATTTGGATCATAAAATACACACTCCCACTAGTTTACTGCTCATACAATCAAACCTAGAGATACTAGATGCTATAATCAAACTTTCCCTGTCATCTATTAGTATCCCCAAGGTTGTATTATTGTAAACTGGTGTCTATCATTATTACTCAAATAAGTTATGGGAATGTTCCAATGGCAAATGTATTTATTTGGTTTTAAAAATGTGATCTTATGGTCGAAGAAATAAAACCTTGCTGGATTGATCAGTCTGGTATTTAGATTTCTATTTCTACTGGTGTCTGCATGGAGAAGTATCCAAGGAAAGATCCAACGTGTACAGCTACATAGCTGTGATGTTATGGCAATTCAGTTCTACAGAACCACCACCATGACCATTATTCCTTCAATATGATTATACCGCTTTTCTCATAGTTGTCAATATTGGAAATAAGGATACAAGAACAGATGTGTTGTACATACTCTGATGAAAAATGATGAGGTATATATATAACTGTATATTATTTGTTTATACAATATATGTATGGTGTCATATGAATATTTCCAACTTTTGCAAAATATTTCCTACCTTGCTTTGGTGTTACAGTATGTATAAATATACTGTTATATACTCTACATACCTTGTGTACACTTGTGATTATTGTGCAGTATGATGTACACTGTATGCTTGGATTTGGATCAAGTTTAGATGGGCTTTTCTGTTGTTATAGACATTACTGTATGTATGCAAATGTTTGGATCATCATTCTCTGCTGTTTTAGGAAAGGAAGTTGACAAGTTCCTGTCTTACCTCAGACTTGCCTTTTACAGATGAAAGTCAATTACATGCCATTTTCACTTCCTGACTAACACAGCAAGGTGGTCAATGTGTCAGTCACTTCTCAAGCTCATTCTTGCAAGAGGAAAGGCAGTCTACATACTGCTGTTCATAAAAAGGCTGTCTGATAACACGATCATTTTTGACAGGTAATATTTGAAGACAATGGTAGTTGATGGAAATAAGGCAAAGTCCTTCTTTTGTGAAACTGGAATGAAAGCAAATGGGACTGTGATTCTATCACTCCTAATGTCACGTATTTCAATAAATGGGTAAGCAATCGGTTAACCGGTTCTGAAATATAGTGAAAGATGGATTCCCACACAGACCTTTGTATGTACATTTTTCAATGGGAAAGAAAATTGAAAGATGTCATTATTAGATAGTATGGACATGGATAAGTGACTTATTCATATACAATTTGTTCTCTTTGTCACTTAGTAAACCTATGAGCGGCAGCCAAATGTCAAAAAATGTTGAGGCAATTTGTTTAATTTGACTTCATATCTTATCAAAGTTTAGTCAAATCTTTATACGAAATATTGGTATTTTATTTACATTTTGAATTTGTAGCATGTCTGAATGAAGTTTCAAGTCTGAGTGAGGTAACCATAATTTCTTTGCAGTTGAACAGTCAAGCCTGACCTTTCTCAATCATATGGTAATCTTCACAGCTTTACATCTATCTATCTATAAGTTTCATTTCTCAGACTTCACAGAATATTTGTTCCATAAGATTTGTCTATGGGTGCAGCATGTCGCTGTCAGCAACTTGATGCTAGAAATATCAAAGTTGAAGTGGAACCAATATTGGGTCAAACAGTCACCTCCAGGGTGACAACACCTTTGATTCTATGTGGGCGAGTGATATATTGTAGTAAATGTAACATATTTCTTTGTAATGGTGCATGACAAGGGAAATAAAATGCTCTAAAAGACATGATTATAAAAATGGGTATATTTATTACACTTTTGTTGCTCTTGAATGGCATTCTTTTGTTGGGTGATCTGATCACATTGTAGTAGTACTGCATGTTAAAATTCTATTCACAATTCTATCAACTCCAAACTAAATTCTACTGAAACTGTTCATCATCAATGCCTTCACAGACTAGCTGCAATGGAGCACCCAAATGACCACTATGATCATCATCTTCCTCATCATCATCATTAGAATTGGCAGAACTATCAGTTTCAATCATTGCACCTAGATCCATGATATTCTTACTGGTATGTTCTCCAACTGCACTGCCATTCTCATTGATAGCATGTGAAATGCTGTCTGTTACATGAATATTATGTGAAATGTTCTGATCAAGTTCTGACTGCAGCAGTTCATTGCCATATACAATCTCTACTGTTGTAGTTTGTTGAGTGTCTGGGTCATGGAAGGTCGTTTCCTGAGATGACATGGTGACATTATGCTGTGGCTGAGACATCACAACAACAGCAGCTGGTGAAGAGTGAGGTGCCATAGATTCCTGGCTTATTTCTGTCACAAGAGGG
Organism: Glandiceps talaboti; assembly: GCF_964340395.1. Taxonomy (NCBI): domain Eukaryota; kingdom Metazoa; phylum Hemichordata; class Enteropneusta; family Spengelidae; genus Glandiceps; species Glandiceps talaboti. Next base: position 27,016,438 of record NC_135550.1, on the reverse strand, counting down.
GAACAAACAAGAAATGTTGGAAAACAAGAGTCAACTCAAATATCTAGTTAAGTTCAAATGAGGTGCTTATTGAAACACTATCATCCTTAATAAATCCATCATACCCTAGTCTGGGTGCCAGCTGTGAGTGAAGGTATAAATGGTAACGATACTGTATAGGAACTAGACTAATCATACCCTCACATGTACATCATTCCTAAAACCATCTTCTACTCATTCACACTGAGTTTAGTATGAAACGAATGTTCAGTGTGTGAGGTTTATGCATTGTTATTCAGTTTTAAGAGGGTGTTCCATATGATTTCTGGCGAGGGCTACTTTGTCTTGCTAGGACTAGTACAGTTTTTTCACTAACAAAGTTTACTATAAATGTTTACTTTATAAGAGCATCTTCTTTAATTACTTTTTCAAGTGACATTAATAAGCCATTTTACAACATAAAGTGTGGAGAACACACCACTGACTTTTGATTTGCATTTGTGACAAGATATGCTTTAACAAACTACTCTTACCTTCTGATGTTAGCATTGAATGAGGTAATTCCAGATGGTCATTCTCATTCTCTGCTGGTTGTGTTGTCACAGTAACGACATGATCACTAACAGCTTGACTCAACACCACTGATTCTGATCCCATGGTATGACTGTTTGAATCAGTAGCCTGCTGGAATTCAACATCTGAAGAATAACATGTATATGATTACTACAAATAAAGGCAAGTCTATGATATGCAAACTGTGTTGTATGGTTGTCTTTTCTTGGTTGGTAGAACGTATACCAACTGTGTTATATGGTTGTCTTTTCTAGATTGGTAGATCATTGAATGTTTATGAGATGTCCTCATCAGATTTTACTTGTTTTGAAATGAGACCAATATGTATGTTGGGAAATAGCCTGAACTACAAAATTATGCAAATCATGTTAGGAATTTCTCCTACAAAATGCATTCCAGAGCAAAGCAAGTACTTTGTACTATCATCGTCTTTCTCAGTATAGTAATTAATAAAATGTGTACCCTGAGACCAGCTGGTAGGCCTGTGGAAGGGTAATATGATTTGCTATGGATAAACATAAAAAAATAATATTGGCTGCTAATAGAAGATTTTGTCTTGAGGAAGCTGTGCAACATATAGCAAACTTGTTGTACAGTTCAGGATATATCACCAATGCCCTTAACAGGCTGTGTACTCAAAGTCACATAACAGAGCTTTAAGTCTTTTTGACCATTATCTTGTGATTATGCAACAAATTTCAGGACTTTTGAGGAATGCGTAAACCCTGATTTAAATCCCATGCATGTAGCTGCTTCAAGAATAATGTTATAAATGTGTGCATAGAGAATAATGCTATATATGTGTGCATATAATTTCATAATGACATACACTATTTTTAATGCTACTCCAGGAATAAAGGTATTTTCATAAATTTTGGGCTCTGGAGTCATTTCATGATTTCATATCACATAAATTTCACTGATTGCCAAAAAATACCAAGTTGAAACTCGTTTTCACCTTGATTGTTCTCAGTGGTACATAGTTGCCTCATGGGTCATAGCAAATGTGAATATGGAGTAGATGAATATTCATGACTCCTCAGTCCTTATTTACTTCAGATAAATTATAGTCATGAATATGTGTTGTTAATCTAATAAATATTCATGTTTGTGAAGACCTGTAAGGCAAAATTGACAGAACAATAGAGGTGAGATTCAATTTGGCATTTCTGGGCAACTGATCAAAATTTATCTGATGCGAAATCACGAAATGACTCTCCAGAACAAATGTTTTATATGAAACTACTTTGACATCCTAGAGTGTCATTCCCCTTTAATAAATCATTACCTGTCAACTGCAATACATATTCCTCTCCAGCTCCTTGTCTCATTTCAAGTATATCCTGTTCCTGCTGATTCAGACTATCTTCACTGTTTTGTTGAAGTACATTTTGATTTCCAGTACAACTATGAGGATTGGTAAGATGACGTTTCCTATGTGTATTCCGACTGCCACTCTGGGAAAATGTCTTATTACAGATGTCACAAGTATAAGGTCTGGTTCCTGTATGTGTTATCTTGTGCTTTCTTAGACTTGAATGTTCAGCAAATCTCTTTCCACATGCTTCAAAGGAACATACATATGGTCTCTCTCCTGAAAAAGTCAACAATACCAAACATTAAAGTACATTAAAATACCATACCGGGTATAATACCACAGGGCTTATTCATTCTTTTCAGGAAATTACACCATCTGCCAGGAAAACGTTAATACATGAAATATGAAATAGCACCTGGAGTATTCCATTCTTTGCAAAGTATAATTTTTCATATTCTCAATATCCTTTGTAGTCATGCGCTTCACACAAAAATCTTACGTACACTTGTAGTTGTTATCAAATTGATGACTAACCTGTATGGGTCCTGATGTGGTTCTTCAAATTTCCAGCAGTAGAGAAACTTTTATTGCATCCATCCTCTGCACATTTGAATGGCTTTTCACCAGTGTGAGTTCTCATGTGTACTTTTAGACGTTGGTAGACATAAAAACTCTTACCACATCCCTCAAACTCACATTTATGAGGTCTTTCTCCGCTGCAACCAGGAATACATAGATTTGTCAATATGTACATTCAGGGAATGAATAGTTAAATCTTTTGTATTTACTGCCTCTGTCCATAAGCCCTTGCTGCCACTTTAAGATTCAAGGATTATGTTTCAAGAAGCACTTCATTATTCATTTTATATAAGTCATGACTAAGTACATGAAATGGTGTAGTACACAAGTGATGGATACTGGTAACTATTAGGACTGTACCACCACTTTTCAAGTTACTTTTGTGTGTTGCATATTCGTTTCCTTTGCAACTGTTGGTTTCATTCACCCAATTTCATATCTAAATTTGAGCTTGTCAAAATAACAAACTAAAACTCTGATGACAATTCTGTGGCAGTTGCTAGCAGAATTGGAAAAGTACTGGGGAACTGGCACACTGAACACAAAGTATTGGGTTGGGTGGGGGCAGGGTGGGGGTATTGCTACAGTAGTGTAATAATTGCACAATGACACTACTTACGAATGTGTCTTCATGTGGTATTTGAGATGAGCTGGCCATGAAAATCTTCTGCCACAACCTTCAAATTCACACTTCAGCATCTTTTGGCCACCATGAGTTTCCCTGTGGTACTTTAGGTGTCCCGATGTTTTGCACACTCTACCACATCCTTCATAATCACAGACATATATTCTTTCCCCTGAAGTAAGACAGTAAGAAATGGGGTTAATTCAATCATGTTTAGGTCTTCCTTTTGTAACAATGTCGTTCATTTTCTTCTTTTTTAATTAAAGACATTCAAAGAGATAGCATTAAAGAAAAGATATAATTATAACTGTACTGAATAAAAGATAGTTTTGGCAAGTCATTAGCTGGTCAACATTCATAGTCTTTTCAATTATACACGTTCCCTTTAAAAGGCTGAAGAATATTTGAATATTTTGCAATACTTTGACCCAAATTCTTTCAAACTTGATATCTTTGGGTGCATTTAAGAGTTTATATAATTATGCATATCGAACCTAGCAAATTGTGATTTCCATATCTCAGTTGACAATGTCTTTTTTTAATTTTCCTATCTTCATTTGAGCTTCACACATAATTATCTATCTATAAGCAAAGTAAGCCAATTATTCTATATGTCATTATCTCATAAATTGCCAGTTTTCTCTTACCTGTTGGTGTCTTCTGCACAGCATAGACATTAGATGTTGTTGTATGTCCCTGTGAGCCATACACTTTGGCTATACTCTCTTGAGTCGCTGAAATAAGGCTAGCTTGTGCTAGATTCTGCAGTCTCAGTCGCTGTGTATCAAATATGACATTGGCTTCTAGTGTACCTTTGTCAACGTTATTGAGAACGAGTACTTGAGTAGAACTTGCAGGTGATGGCGACTGGGATGGATTGGGTAAGTTGAGGAGTAAGAGGCCTGAATGCTGCTCTATTGCATGTATTACAGTACTATTGTCTAATGATGACTCATCCTCCTTTTCATCATATTCATTATCTTCCTCCTTTTCAAAACTGTCCTCAGCATTTTCTGGCTGTCTGACATCTGTCCTATTGACTATCTCTGTTAACTCCTCTGTCCCATGAACATCATTATTTTCACTATTCCCTTGGTCGATGTAATCAGTCTTTTGGGTTGATACTTTGCACTCGTTTTCTTTTTCTACTGTTTTTGATAGACTGTTGATATCTGGATCTGAATTTCCTAGATGGTGTTGAATGATTTCTGCCATGTTAACCATAAATTAAATCTAAACCTTAATAACCACCTTATGTGAGGTGCATGTATAGCAAACCACCTTTCTGGTAATCCATGAACAGAAGTAGATCCTACAAAGAATGATAGAGAACACTGTTGAATCAGAATGTGAAAAATGCTTGTAATTCTGACTTGCTTGCTGGAAGGGGTACTGTATTGTCTTAGTGATTATTACATGTACATGTATGTTAATACCTGAGCCCTTTCAGCACATCCACATACAAATGTATGAACTTAAGTTTAGTAGTGCCACAGCAGTGCAGTGGGTTTTTTTTAAGGGTGGTAAATAATAGGTAAATCTTATGAGTTCCCCAATCATTTTACCAGGGTACCCCTTCAAAATTATGTTACAATGTAAATATGTATGGGAACTATGCCAGTTTTATCAAATTTACCCCTGTCTATTACTAATGGTTCAGTGTGTAATGTGAACAACTTATATATACCATTACCTGCAACTGCAATGTTTTTTAAATGTGTTTTGTTCCATCACCAGGAATATCCCTAATCTGTAGTAATCGGCATAAATGATTGATCAGGATAGAGGAACAATGCACTTTTTGTATTTATCCCAATGAGTTATCACAATCAGGATAAACAAATAAAGTTATTTCAGATACAATATACTCTCAATATATCCTGAAAAATTGCCCTGAACAACTCAAGTTTCACCCTTGGCTTTTTTGTTGGTCTTTTGAGAGTAGAAAGCACTGTTATACATACTAGTTCCCATGTACCATGTTATGGTTCTGTGCGCCCAAGTGTTCAATATACATTGATTTTATCCAGTTGGCATTAATAACCCCAATCGGGAAAATTGGAGGATATTCAAATACAGAGTCCAGGCAAACAACTGGGACAGAATGATCAAACAATACTGTTATGCACGCAAGCTGAAATATACTATGATAGTTGATTGATAACATTAACTGATACAAAATCTTATTGCAAACTACGATTCCATTAAGTACAATAAAAATAAGCGAGAGGGTTGTCTATCGATGCATGCAAACCAAAATACAACAGATACAATTCAGCATGCAAACTTAATTACTACTATATATGATTCAATATCTCGGTAAGCCAACTGAGATAGCTTTCGACAAGACAAGGGGGACTTGCTTATCGGACTAGGCAAATCTGTTTAAGACCATAACTGGTCACTTTCTGGGCATCTGAGTGCTAGGCAAACTCACATTCTACACCGAGCAGAAACCAGACATCTCGTTTTCGCCCATTTAAGTCTATATTAAACCAGACAATTTCTGGACAGTTTGAATGCGGGGCAGAAACTGGATTTTTAAAATACCAGACAGAATCGAACGAGTGGTTTTCGCCCGTGTTAAGGCCATAACTGGATGAGACGGATCACTCATCTCCTTTGTTTGCTCAGTTGAATATTCTAGATGTTTTTAAACTGCATAGATATTTGATAGGTTCCTTTATTTATGGCTTGATCCATCAACTATCACCACACACTTTGTATGATTATTTTGAACCTTCACACCATAACTACAATACAAGACTCTGTTCATATCAAAATATTTACCCATATTATGCCAGAACAAACTCAGGTCAGTTTTCTTTCTCCTTCTCAGGGGCAAAAATCTGGAATAGCATCCCTGTCAACATAAGATGTATCAATACGCTAAACGAATTTAAGCGATCTTATAAACAATTTCTTCTAGAAGAGTAAATTAAACCACTGTACAATTTATTGTTACCGTATGTTCTTCATAAGTACTATGAACTCCGAGGTACTATGTATTTGCTTTTGCTATATCACTTTGCTGTCAAACATTGTATATAACTATGGTAGGGGACAGGCTTGAATAGCTGTAAGCTAAATCCCGATTCCCCTATTTACCCACGAAATAGTATTTTTGTATGTGTATCTGTAATGTTCATTTGTGCTTTTGGGTAAATAAACACTATATATATTTCTGGACCATAACGAGACAGTCTTTCCAGACATTATATAATCATACTGTTTTGCACTCCACTTAGTGCAAATTATCAACTGCATTTTTGATCTTTAGTATAAAACCATGCAGGCACATTCCAGACAGCAGACTTGGTAATGGATATGTACATAACATGTACAGTAAGGAGCATTTATGCAGTAATGGCATTTAGGAATGTTTTGACTCATAATTTCAAGCACTGCAGAACCTGTGTGATGTCGACATGGGTTGTCATGATGAGTATATGTAATCTATGTTTTCTAATTCTGTTCAAAGACAACATCTGGCTTGCTTGTGCATATAAAAATATATTTGAATATTCATTCTCGCAACATACTTGTAGTACGTTGTAAAGCATTGTTTCAACATCACTCTAACAAGTAGTTATAATAGGTAAGAAATGGGGACAAGAAATCACCAGTAGTCAAAGTTATGCTGACCCCAGTATTCAAAACAGGATGACCCTAACCCCAAGTCTGCCATTTAAAAAAACACACACAAAAATAGCGCCAATGGCATTGTAGCACAACTGTACAATTTTTAATAATATTTACCCACATGTTGATCAATGCTAGGTATAGGTGTTCATTTGGTGAATGATTATCCAGTTGCCTATCCAACCCTGTTGTTATCTTTGCAATATACATGATCATTTGGCTGTTAGTATGGGCATGGTCTTGTTGCTAGGCACATTTACATATATTTGTTGAATGTTTATTCACTTGTATATTAATCCCTGTTGTTATTTTTGCAATATACATGATCATTTGACTGTTGCCATGGGCATGGTCTCGTTGCTAGGCATATTTGCATACACTTGTTGAATGTCCTGTTACCTTTGTGAAATACATCAGTTTGGCTGTTGCTATGGGCGTGGTCATGGTTACTTGTGGTATTTGCATACATTTTTAGAATGTTTACTCACCACCAGATGTTGTTACTTAAATCATAGACAGTAGAGGGGAGATCTCCCCTCTACTGTCTATGCTTAAATATACTGCCATTTGGTTATTGCTAAGGGCATGGTCATGGTCATGGTTACTAGGGCCAATTGTGCCAAAATGTTTTGAACAAAATCTGCAGAATAACACTTCCAGAAATATCTCACCAAGTTTCAGTCTCATTGACCAAGTACTTTTAGAGATATAAGTTTTTGTTCAAAATTCACATTTTTATACCTAATGTGCATATCACTGATGAAATCATTATAGGCTAAACATTTCTTCATCTATACACCCCCAGATGCATCCCCATTAAATTTCAACCCAATCTGCTCAGTAGTTTTTGGAATCAAAGATTTTTGACCAAAAAAGACACATTTTTAGCCCTAATTTGCATATCACTGATGGGATCATCATGTCATGAACCCACCAAATTTCAGACCGATCTGCCCAGTAGGTTTTGAGTTTAAGCTTTTTGACCAAAAATAACATATTTTGACCCAAATTACTCATCAGTGGTAAGATCATTTTGATTTGAACAATTTCCCAACTAGACATCCAAGGTAATACACCCACCAAGTATCATGGCAATCGGTCCAGCGGTTTTTGATTTTAACTTAAGTTGTTTCAGATACACACATGCAGACAGACAGACACACGTAGAGATGCCTATAGCACTACTAGTACTGAACCTTACTCAGTATCAGTTCAGTTGTGCTAAAAACCAGGGTGACCCCAACCATGGATGTATTATCTCCCATACACATCCGGATCCATGCCCCTACTATTACTAATCCATCACCCCACTCGAAGAAAATGACCGGTCCCTTACTGAACATTTTTCATGATTCATGCTCATCACATCATAAATTCCCATGTTTAAAAAATGTTATAAAATAATGTCCTTCGACTCCTTGTTTTTAAGTGCCCATAATCTGCGCCGATCGATAATATTCATACACAGAATTTCAGAACATTCAATACACACACAAAAAATGTAACAACAGGCTACAATTACATAATACATAACAACAACAGTCAACATGGGATGGGATACCGGAGAGATCGTGTGCGCACACACGTACGTACACATCTACAAAAAGAAATTGAAGGCTGGTGTAATTTGTCACTGTGTCAGTCATAAAATGCCTAGGTAGTTGTCGCCTCAATGACAAGACATCTAAACAACTCCCTTATAATTTACAGTCTTATATCTCTGGTGACCTCACTCGATCTAACACGCAGTCGGTTTTAAAACACAACCACCGCTAGTTCGAAAGAACAAGAAATTCCGAAAATTCGCGGGAAAAAGAAATTATGGTCTACCTTTATGTGAAATATTATGGTGTGTTCGCCATCCCAGCTTCGTTTCCACGCCTCATCACTCCGCGGATAGCTACAATCCCATCGTGAGTAATATCGTTGCTTGAGATTTGTGTATCCAGTCATTTATTTAATTACTACATAGTGGACTTAATGGATTAGAAAATTTCTACCTTTACAAGAGAATATGAGAATATTTCAGTCTGGAAATTGTAAAATTGATAAACATGGGGTTTAGGTTTTAGGTAGCGGAGCAATAGATAGGTCAAATGTCGGTGAAATGGATCAAACCAATCACATTCTGGATTCGCTAATAGTTGGAACTCGTCCATTTTCGAATGGCGTTTACAAAGGGAAAAGTGTGGTGCTTGTATGACGATACATCCATTTCAAATAAAAACGTCTCGAATGATTGAGTAGAATAAAATAGTGTATCTTTACACTGTTTGACGATACACATGCTGTTGCTATCGTTTTTTCATAATTTGTAGCTTTTGAAACGGTCACTCATGTTGGGAAGACCCACACAATAATGGAACGGGCCAATTTCAAATAACCGAAAGTTGCTAGTTGCTGAGAAATGGTAAAATCCGAAGGAAAGTGGGTGAGGGTTTTTTCTGTGTGGTTATTACAGTATTTGCATTCGACGAAAAAATTGCCAGTTGTCCACTTAGTAAATAGAGCCGTGTGAGATAAACGGTATAAACATGTTGGCACCCCTCTGTTTTCGTCTTCCATTCATCACGTCCCAGACCTGGGCTCTTTGCTCTAAATGGCTCATCATGATTCGGCAACTATCGGAATTATCCGGAAATAACACGAACTGGTTCTAACCGGTTTTGAAAAGCAGAAAAAAGCCAAAATTTTCCATCACGCTACAGAAGGAAAAGGTAAAATAAAGAGGTGTTGGTGATATTTGGAGTTTTGCGCTCATTTTGACGAAAAGCTTGAGTCTATTCATGCATTTTTGGGCTAATAACAGTCCTGTGATGTGTGTATGAGTTTACTTCCGGGTTTGAGTTCAGCTGGATCGCATGTTCAACACTCGCGCCGTAAACAAGCTACATAAGCAGTCGAGCAGTGAAGCGGTTTGAATTTACTGACATTCGAGGTGGTTTCTCAAAAGCGCTTGCTTGCGTTTTCAGGAATAAGTATCTAAGGTAAGAATTTATCTGAAATTGAAGATGCATAATGTGTTATCGTTGTGGCATGCAACATTCACGTGGGCTAGTATACATGCCATGGTCATGTATCCTGCATTCGATTGTTTGTTCACATGTTAAACCTACTACACATGCGTAGTACGGTTTCATTCACACAGGTTTTGAGTAACAGTCATCACTATGTTTTAGAGGGATTTGCCCAATTTAACGAAAAGTCTATTACAGTAACTACGTAATAATAGTTGTGCAAGCTGTTTGTGTTTTTTAAAGAGTGCATTTTTATGTCGGTTTAATAACTATCATTCATTCATTCATTCAAATGCAGTACAAAGCGAAACATCAGCTCATCGCAGTCGCTGCATTTATTACACTATAATTCTACACTCTGTCAAGCCATAGACAAGGGAGCAAGTGTAAACATACACACATATTAGCATGCATGAATTTATATGATGTAAGGTTGATAAGCGATGCATTGTTATGCTCCGTGTGAATATTAATGGCCACTCTGTAAATTTACGTTCACGTCCAAAACAAAATCAACAAGGTATGAAGTTTGAAACCAGTTGAGACTGGTTTGGTGTGGTTGATATCTGATGAAATGTACAGTATATAAACACATTGGTCATCACTTGTTTTGTAATCATCACTGGACAAAAAAAAAAAAGAAACAGAGTTATCTTTGACTTAAAAAGTATTTTAAAACCAAAATAGTTAAATAACAAAACTAATTTGTCTTCAGGGAGAGTGATATCCATTAGGCTGTTTATACAAATGAGAAGTCCAGGAAACATGACAGCATTGACTGAACATGCAAACCAGCTACTGGATTTCAATCAGAAGTTGGATATAAATCTGTTAGATAGTGTTGTCAAATGTCTGTATAATGGAGAAGGCAATCAGGTATGTGACTTTTAATAGTTTTTTTTTTGTCAGGTGTTTAATAAGGCAAATATTTATGGTAGGTTCAGTTCTTCTTGACTCCCAGGAAATAAATTTCCAAGTTAATAGGACCTCTCTAGTCAAGAAAGCAGTTTTTGTTAACTCATCTGAGTTGTCATCAGGTCAATAGAACATGAACTGTGTATCTTGTGTACACATTTGTGCATATACACCCATTATTAATTCAAATGTATGACCTTCACACTTGATCACCTATTCTACGTGTTGTGTACCACCTTGAACGACTGTCCCAATCTGAATTGTCCATGGAAGAGAGTAGCATCTGTTTATATGCAGATTTATGAAGGACACAATTATAATTTTGTTTATAATAATAGTTATCACTTATTGACCTTTCATAAGCATCATTTGGTAAGTGCTAACATGTATTATAAGAATAGATCCCTGGCAATACTGACTAGTAGACTGAAAGAGTTGTCATTTGCACTCATGCTGATCATTTATGAAATCAAACAATTGGGTAGTATACACAAGTAAGATAGATTTTCAGTCTACTCGAAAAAGATGTTTATGGAGAAAATTGGGGATTTTTATATATTAATTTTTGTGATGTACTAGAACTCAGTCTGATGAACACAGTACCAGAACAGTCATCACTAGTGCTATTTGCACTGCAGTGCTGCAGTGCAGTCCTAAAAACATGATACTTGAGTGCCAGGGGTGTACTCAGGACCGGGAGCAGTGCTTGCAGTTTTCATAATGCTCTTTAAAGTACTGCTGCTGAGAAAACCACAATTTAATAATCCTCGTAATGTAAATGACATCGACTGACGTCGTAGTCAAACATACAGAGACAGAGCGGAGACCAAACTAGAGTTGGTACTCACCCCACCACAACGTATGCATTTTTGCATTTGTTTTAAAATAGCTTGGGTGGTACTCGTACACATTGGGATAACTCGGAGAAGCACATGTTTGTGATTTTATTGACTGTTTTCTGAGATGACACATTGGGTTTGGAAATACAAGTTTAAATCAATCACAAAACAGCCATAACTGATACTTTCAAAGAATTAGAACATGGAAGGAAAATAACGGGAGCATCAATGATATTTTTGCCAAACTCAAGATCGCATGTATCTAGCTACTTAGTGTACAGTAAGTATGGAAGTGTAAAGCTTAGTCCGCTCTGGTCCGTGCGATACTTGTGAAGTTAATTTTGAAGTTTTCCCGATTATGTTGTCCAAACACGACCTACATGTAATCTCTGTAATCTGTAAAAAAAATTGTCATCTATCTAATGATTTTGGTGTTTTCAAATTTATGTAATGATCAACCAAATGCCGACGCTAGTGTACATGTGCAACTGTAAGTGTAATCCAGCACGTTATACAAATGATACAAGTATTACTATTAAAGTTAGTTTGTACCCGGCCAAGAATATCAGTTTTCAATTTCAATTACACAAATTGTCGTTGTGTAACAGTGTTTGGATGGTGCTGGAGCAGGTCCCTCAAAATATAATTTTCTCTGGCTATAATTTATATATATATATCTTTATAGAAATATGTGTTTCACCCAGACTGGGTGTCTGGCCGTATGTACACACCGGAAAGAAACGTAGCAGAAACACTGTCACTTGGACAAAAAAATATAACAAGGGACTCTTTGGAGTAGGCAAGAACTACACGTAACCAATATGTGTGAACAACCACTAATATGTTGATAAATTACCTGGGTCGGATTTACCAAATGCTCCCACCAGATAAACAAACATATTCCATTGCACATGTGTAAACCTACTTCCGTAGTGTTGGCACATAGCCTGGTTGCACCTTGGGCTTTAAAGTGCTTTCACTGAAAGTAGTGATAGAGCGGCTTGTTCATGAGCCAGTATTAAAATAAATTAAAAAAGAGGACATCTCCCCATTTTCACACAAATTTTGCACTCCAATTTCATACCAGGAAGTGTGTATTGAAACTAAAAATGTACTACAACCAATTCAAAGGCGGTATCATAGTGTTTACCCGTATAAATTTTAGTTATATGGTCATATATTTGGTATAGTGCAGTTTGACATTTCCTTTCTATTTACATGTACTACCTCTCTAGCAACGTATGGCACAAGACGTTCTAACAACTTTAAAAGAACACCCAGATGCTTGGACGAGAGTGGATACAATACTTGAGTACTCCAACAATCAACAAACAAAAGTAAGTATTACCTATAATTTAGCTGTTAAGAAAATGAATTACCTTGAAGCTCAAAGTTTGACTGTTACATGAGGAAATACCAACCTCAGTTAGGGGAAAACAGCTTGATAACACTGACCAGAGCTAGGTTGATTCTCCATCATCCGTCAATTTTTTTAAAGTTGAGTTAAGTTTATAAGTGTATAATTTTTTATTTTAAGCAAATATTTGGGGTATTTTTGGTCACAAAACCATGCCCATGGCAACAGCCAAGTGGTGGTACATACTGCAAAGATGATAACGTTGGGTGGGCAAGTGAATAAACATTGATAAACATTTTTTTAAATGATCACAAACTTTACAGTTGTACCACAATGCCACTGGCACTATTGTTTTTTGGTTGTTTTTTTTCGTAATTTGTAATCAGGTAAACCCCATTGGCTGGAAAAAAAATATATTCTACTACAATGAATGACAACCATAGTAGTGAACAATTTTTCAGTACTCACAGAATTGAAGAAATTTTCTTTTGAAGCCATAAGCTAGTTATGATGGGATATATATTTTGTAGGGGTGTGTTTGACCAGGTTTATAGGTGATATTAACCAAGAATGACGAACTACTATGGTTATTTTCTTAATAGTAGCATAGTTGAACTGTTTCTAGAAAATAGTCATTGACAACTAATACAACCTTTGAGGTGTTCACCTTGTCCATCTAAGGTACCATTTATGTAACAAAACAAAAAACAGCAGACTCTGAGCTAGTTTGATCGCTAGTTCGATCGCTAGGTCACTTGTAGTTTATATTTTGTAAAGTTTTACTATTCAATTTTTGAAAGTAGTTTTGAAATATTTAAGACTTGAATTAATTTTTGAATTACTTGTCTTTGTATCTAAAATACCAGTTTGCCAAAATTAGTTGGACTTTTCTTATCTATCTTCATAGTGGGGAAACTTCAATATCACTTTTTCATTCATTGCATGTTTGCAATGTTACATAGTGATACAAAATATCTTCCCTTCTACAAATGTACCACAAGATAGTCGAATAAATTGTAGAAAAATCTAGTTATAAATTTACAGACCTCCCAATCACTTAAGTATCCTTTACAATACATTATGGTAAGGTTGTGAGAAAAATTGCATTCAGTAATTCCTCTAGATAGTCAAATCTATTAATATATTACACAGAACCAGTTGACATAATGTTTAATAAGGGTTTTCTTTTTGTTCATAATAGTATTATGCACTTCAAATTTTGGAGACTGTCATCAAAACAAGATGGAAGGTGTTACCGAGGAGTCAGTGTGAAGGAATAAAAAAATATACAGTTGGACTTATTATCAAGTTATCCTCTGACTCCAAAAATCTAGAGGTGAGTTATACTTATTTTCCAAACATGATGCTTTGTCCATCAGCAAGAATTTTATGTGTTTGTGTGACACTGGCATAAAATATTGAAATAAATACAAGATTGTCATCAATTAGAGTTACCTGAACTCTACAAGGGCAAAACAAAAGAGAAAGTTGTGAGTGTGCTTAACCCTACATAACTGACTTTCATATTGTATTTCTCATTTCAATAGAAAGAGAAGGTCTACTTGGGTAAACTGAACATGATACTTGTGCAGATTTTGAAACAAGAGTGGCCCAAGAACTGGCCATCTTTCATTGGTGATATTGTTGGTGCCAGCAAAACAAATGAATCACTTTGTCAGAACAACATGCACATTCTAAAGTTGCTGAGGTAAGTGCAGATTTTGTAAATCACTTGAAAGATGTTTCTGTTGGATGAGTTTTTGCAAAATGTTCGTTACCCATTCAGTCTTGCAAATTTTATGAGAAAGAAATTAATAAAAACCAAACGAAAATGTTTGGCATCAAACCGTCCACGCTTATGCGTGGTTGTCTGAATATACACATGGTGATATTAAAAAGTGTTCCCCATTTTTCCCCATCGTCCAATTTTTATGTATTATACATCAATGGAAAGCTTACTTTCCGTACTGCAACCTTACAAAAAATGTATCTTTGAAGACAAAAATACGTCGAGAAAAAGCACTGTCAAATGAGACAATGATCGTGTGATGATCAAGCGACAAAAAAACAAAGGAATTTTCAGCACACGGCAAGTATATTTTGATTGCTCATATCTGACTGATACATAGGTAATTGGTCGTTTAATCTGTAATATTGGTTTTCTTACTTTCTGTAGTGAAGAAGTGTTTGATTTTTCCAGTGGCCAAATGACCCAGACAAAAGCCAAACATCTGAAAGACAGTATGTGCAATGAGTTCTCACAGATATTTCAACTTTGCCAATTTGTAATGGTAGGTTTCCACTCACTTTGTTAGTCATCTAGTAATATTGTACTAGCTGCTTCCGTATTCAAGTTGTTTTTTTTGTTGATGTGTGTATTTTAACAGACCTGTATGAACTGTACTGCTCATCATATACATGTTTCAACTGAACATTGCATAATTATTCCCCATATTTTATTGTGTTGGTTATTTTTAGTCCCAAATGGGCACTGCCCGGCTAGGGCAGGGGACTTATAAGTTGGGGTTCATGCATGTGTGCGTGCATACGTGCGTTCACCCTCATATCTCTAGCATGCACCACCCAATTTCAACCAAACCTGGCACAAGATAATAATTAATATGCTATATGAGACATATGTTTTACGAATGGCGGCCAAATTTGTTGTTAAATTTCACAATATGCATCATAACTTTGGAGGTATTATACATAGTGACCCCATTCAAGTGCCAACACCCATATCATCAAATATAAGCTTTCTTTTAAGACCCTGACCTTTGACCGTGGAAGCCTTTTGCAAGGTCAAATAGCCAAATTTGGGTTATCTTCATTATTTTCATAGCATTTTGAATCTAATATTTCAAGTGGTGGTGATATTGTAATCATGTCTTTGATTTTGGGAGACATACACATCACTTAATTTCATGACTGTGACCTGAATAGCAAAATGGCAGCCATGTTTGTGATAAACAAGCATATTTTGCCTGTTATTGTCAAAAGTTTGATACATATGGACACCATTCAAGTGTCTAGCCTCACATCATCAACGACTAGCTTTCTTATGACATTGACCTTTGACCACAACAAACTTTCAAGGTGAAATGACCAAAACTTTCTTTCTCTGTTTAACTCAAGAAGTTCAATAAACAAAGATTCTATTTAAATGTCTATACCCCAAAGGTCCGCTTTCTTTTCATATCTTGACCTTTGCCTTTGATCTCCATATTCAAGGTCAAATGGCACATTGGTCAATAAATTGTGAAGTTTTGTATCACCGAGACACCATTCATATTTGCACAATAACTTTGCCATAAAACATATAAGTTGGGGGCTATGTCTTCGATTGAAGGCTTGTTGAATTACTGGCATTCCTACCATATGTGTACTACATAGTGTGATAGTTTGATACTGTCTAGATTTTTTTTAGAAGTGAATAACTGTAGAGTTGTATTTCCTTTGAAAGATATGGGTACAATCAAGAATTTTACTCTAGTTTAAATACTCCAGGCATATTTAATGAGTTTGTGACTTTACAACTGTATCATCTCATGATTCTCTATAAACCAGCAGTGTATTTGCTAAGGTTGGGGTACCTGGGTAACAGAAAGTGTTGAAATCAGGTCAAACTGACAGTTTCTCATTCCTTAAGCTTTAGTTGGGAACTTTGGTAAAGAAACTGGAATACTCATGTAAATATTACAAACATCCCTTCCTTTACTCCCATGGCAAAATACTGACCAGATCTCTGCTTGTTCAAAATTCTGTTGTAAAGCAAGTCAGTTAATCAAACTTGTACCTTTTTTTCTTCAGGACAACTCACAAAATCCCACCCTTGTCGGAGCAACGTTGGAAACTCTTCTACGATTCTTGAACTGGATACCTTTGGGCTATATTTTTGAGACAAAACTCATAACAACACTTATTTATAAGGTGAGTTCTGATTTTGAGTTTATTAATGCAAAAATACTATATAAGATCTTGGAAAGATTTTGATGACATCAGTTTGGAATTTATGACACAGTTTGTAATCTTAGAGGTTTTGGTGGTTATTGTTATTTCCGAGTGATATATTTATGTGGTAATCAACTACTAAAACAGGTTGAATAATGTCAAGGAACTGGTAGCATTGTCATCAGGTCAGTGTGCCCTCTAAACCAATTTGATGTGCCACTGATGCACACAATTTCTAGTGACGCATCAATATTTGGTGTTCCCCTATCTCTTACTATGTAGGGACTCACAAGAACTGCCAGTTGTTGTCATTTTGACCCACAACAACTAAATTTGGCTATCATTAGAGGGTACCAATAACTTTGAAAAACACTGCAATCTGTTACTAGGCCCCATTTTGCATATGTAACCACATCTCAAAGTGTCAACTCAGATTTACTTGTGTGTTGGCATTTTGTATGCTGACCGATTTCAAAATTGTTACCTCAGTGAAAAGACTGCAACTTAGGAGTGTTAGGAAAACTTTTTGATCGCACAATGAGCTTGCAGGGTAGACACATTGATGTGATAATGTGTAATGTTTGTAACTCAAGTTTAACTTCTTCTTTTTTTTTATAGTTTCTCAATGTGCCTATGTTTCGAAATGTAACACTGAAGTGCTTGACTGAAGTTGCTGGTGTCCATGTAAATCAGTATGATGAACAGTTTGTTGTATTATTCACATTGACTATGAGTCAGTTGAAACAGGTGGGTCACTGTCTTGTACTGATCAAAAGAAGGAGCTAAGAGTAGAATTTAGTCCATTATGATAAGGAAAGTTGAAAAAAAATTATATCAAAAGTACAAAATTTGCCTTTCCTCTGTATGCAAGTTTGACTAAATGTTGTATTTTGTAATTCAACAAACAACATTTGGAATGGAATTGATCTGCAGACTGCTGATGTAAATGCAATACATAAAAGAAGTGTTATTGTTCATATTGGTATTTTCTGATATAGATAGTGAGAAGCTGAAAAACTATTCCATCATGGTGGCAGGTTCTTGTATCATTTTATGGCCTATAGTGTTCAATGAGGTACCAATAGTTGTAATGCTAGCAAGGGGAGAAGACTATTATCAATGTTGACAACTGAAGTTAACCAAATCAAGAAATTTACATTGAAAGGATTCACCATTCCTGAGCTCCAGATATTATGACTTCTTTAGCATTCTCGGAGGTTACAAATTACTAATATGATAGTAGAGGAGAGTGACTTTGTTTTGACATTTTTTGGCCTTCCTTTCAGATACTGCCACTGGATACAAATCTCAGAGATGCGTATGCAAATGGTAGAGATGATGAACAGAACTTCATTCAGAACCTTAGTCTGTTCCTGTGCACTTTTCTCAAAGAGCATAGTCAGCTTATAGAAAGAAAATCAGATCTCCACACTGGCTTAATGGAGGTAAGATTGAACTGTATTAGTTTATCATTTTTGTTGTGAAAACATCAGACTTCATTAAGTTTATCATCCATATTGTGTATGATTTTAATTACTTAAATTGTTTGCGGGTCACATTACTTTGTCATGAACAACAAATTTCAGAAATATAGTTATTCACAAAGCATATGCAATTTTCAGTGAGTATTTTGTACACTTTGTTACACAGGCATTACAGTACTTGGTGTTAATATCAGAGGTTGATGAAACAGAAATTTTCAAGATTTGTCTGGAGTACTGGAATAGCCTGGCATCTGAACTCTATAGAGAAAGTCCCTTTTCCTCCTCGCCATTCCTGTTGGGGCAACAAAACAGTGAAATGCCTGTACGAAGACAGCTTTATAATCCTGTTCTATCAAAGGTAAGCTTCAAAGTTCTGTGTGGTAGTACTTTATTATTGTACCATGATATTTGAATTCAGATGTTAGCAAAGTGCATTTGAATGTTGATGCAAACTGATAAAAAAAAACCTTTTTTCCAATATGCTGCAGCTGAAAATCGTGTACCCATACTGTGTGTGTGTGTGTGTGTGTGTGTGTGTGTGTGTGTGTGTGTGTGTGTGTGTGTGTGTGTGTGTGTGTGCTAGGAAACTTTTATTTATTGTGTATCTAGTCATGTCCCTGACCTCTAGTGTAAAACTTGAGCTGCCCATTCGAGGATAAGAAACAAAATTTGCTATTAAAAAAAGTTTGATGATTTTGTGTTCTAGGTAAGACGAGTAATGATATCAAGAATGGCAAAACCTGAAGAAGTTTTAGTTGTAGAAAATGACCAGGGAGAAGTTGTGAGAGAGTTCATGAAAGATACAGATTCTATCAACTTGTACAAAAACATGAGAGAAACGCTTGGTAAGTGTCAGCAAATTGACGTCTTTTCAGTTGTAATTGTAAGTGTATGATGGCAGGTGGTACAGGTAAAAAATAACACTAACAGTGTGTTGGACAACTACAATCACCTGATTGAATGACCAAAACTAGGAGTAGTGAATTTTTATCCACAAGAGCTATTATGTCAAATGTCTCATATTGAATATAGCAAAGACCCTTACCGGTAACAACTCAAAGGATTCTCTATAGATCCCTGTAAATATGTAAGCTTGTCAGAATGGACTACTATGTTTACATGTGTAGACATGTTGTCAGCCCTGTTCTTTACTAGTTATCCATACTACTATACAATAGCCTGCAGTTCTGACTTCTAATTGTCATTTCTGTTGGAAAATTTTACAGAAAGTGTATATGTATGGAATAAGTAGTTGATTTATTAGTCTCCACATGGAGCATTACATATTTTCATGACATGAAAGTCACTGTGTACAATGACTGAAAGGAGATTTGGTTCTTTTCAGTATACTTGACTCACTTGGACTATGCTGATACTGAGCAGATAATGACAGAGAAGCTTCACTTACAAGTGAATGGCCAGGAGTGGTCATGGAAAAATCTGAATACTGTAAGTAACGCCCCTTTGAGGAGACGTAACATTAGACCTGGTAGCCCAAGCAGTTTGTTTAACTTTTTTTTTTTGTCCATTTTCTTTTTCACTTCTAGTATATTTTACCATGAAAGACTAACATCATTGTCATCAAAACAAGCTGTCTACTTTTGTGGTTACAGGTTATATTGGATATCACATGGTATGTCAACAGCAGTATGTACAAAATATGAACCTTACCAGTAGGGTGTGGTCCAATGGAATGTGCTGTCTTTAGCATATGATAATGATATATAGAATTTATAGAAAATATCACTTTCTTTCCACAGTGAATGTGCTGAACTACTAGTTTATTGAAACCTGTTGATATTGATACAAATTACATTGTGGAATCCTAATATTGACCAGAAATGTACATTTTAGAGGACCAGTAATATGCCTAAAGTTTGACACCCAATTTTACCATTTCAGTTGTGTTGGGCGATAGGATCTATAAGTGGAGCCATGCATGAAGAAGATGAAAAGAGATTCCTGGTGACAGTCATCAAAGATCTTTTAGGGTTATGTGAACAGAAGAGAGGGAAAGACAACAAGGCAATCATTGCATCTAATATTATGTATGTGGTCGGACAGTACCCAAGATTTCTTAGAGCACACTGGAAATTCTTGAAAACTGTGGTCAATAAGTTATTTGAATTCATGCATGGTAAGTTCATATCAAGAGGAATATGTTGTAAGCAATGAACTCGCACTTTTCTCCCTTCCTATCCTTTGCCTTATACCTTCCTGTTCATTCATTCGTTTATTACCAAATAATAAAGTTCTGATAACTAAAATGATATGATCAGTGAAGTCAAGAGATTTCATTTTAATTTCTTCTTTGACTTACAGAAACACATGATGGTGTTCAAGACATGGCTTGTGATACCTTCATCAAGATTGCCCAAAAGTGCCGGAGACATTTTGTTCAAGTGCAAGTAGGAGAAGTTATGCCCTTTATTGAAGAGATTCTCAACAGTATAAATACTATTATTTGTGATCTTCAACCACAACAGGTAATATCTCTAAATTGATGAAAGGAGATCATACTTCATGCTTTCTATTGCAATCAATCAACTTACCTGATGCATAACAATTAGGCTATATTTGCATACTCATAACGCCACTCGGCAAGAATTCTTTGGTCTCGCGAAAGACAAGACTTTCCCCTCACCAATACTACCAATACTAGCCAGTTCTTATTTGCCTAGCTTTGCATATGCCTTGCTACTCTCATACTTCGGTAAAGTTCTTCAAACATTTCATGGCACTACCGTTGCAGGTATTTCCATTCTTTCTTGTCTCTTTTGACATTGTTCTCTTTTCTTTTGAGGTTCTTTGTAGTTTTGACCCGTTTATTAGCGTGGCAGGGTCGTTTTTCTCTTAGACGTACATACATTTAGTGTAACACGTCGGGTCTTTACTTCCAGTTTGCCAATTTGGAATTTTCCTTAGAAGTAAGGCCGTGTTCTCCTTCTTTCTCATGTTTGCAATGACACAAACATTCAGATCTGTATTGCAAATGACAAGTTATTTGTTACATTCCTTATTTAGGTTCACACATTCTATGAAGCTGTTGGTTACATGATTAGTGCACAAACAGATACTGGAGTACAAGAGCACCTCATAGAGAAATACATGTTACTGCCAAACCAAGTGTGGGATGGAATTATTCAACAGGCGTCTAAGGTAATTAAATAGACAAATGAGTATTTTATGTTACTGAACTTTTCAGATTTCAATTGAAGAATTTGTTTCACATAAGAACCATTCTGTGATAGTATACTTTTCTTGGGTGTAAGCCAAAGACAGCTAATTTACTTTCTTGAAATAGCAGTTCTGCCAATGTCTATGGAAAATGTTAACCTTCACGTTTACAAAAATAATAAGAAATTGAATTTTCATGCCCAGCCCAAGTGTTCAATAACAGTCACCATTTTAGAACATTTGATTGCTCTTACAGTGACTTGCTATTAAAGTTTTTCCTGATTTTTATTGCTCAAATTTGTTGAAATAATTGTCATATCTTTTGTATTTGCAGAATGTTGATGTTCTCAAAGAACCAGAAATTGTAAAGCAGTTAGGAAGTATACTGAAGACAAATGTTAGAGCTTGTAAAGCAGTTGGCCATCCATTTGTACTGCAGGTAGGCATTACTTTTGACATTGTAATATTTTACAGTACATTGATAGAGATTGTGGTTGGAAAATATACTTTCCAAAGTGTATGCATGTCCATTGTTGCTGAATAATTGATTTTCTGTAATTGACAGATTATTCTTTTGTATATGAATAAATCCTGTTTAAAGCATACAAAATAAAAATTTCTCAGTTCAAAACAGATCTGAGGTAAGGGGCCGTGTCATTTTAAAACTGACACATGACAAACGTAATTCCTTCGTTTAGAGGGGGTGGGTAAGATTTCATTTTGTGTGTGTCAAAATCGCTATAAGGATTTTTTATTCTTGCTATAAAAATGGAATCAAAAGATGCAATGCTATTTTTCTTGTCTTTAAAAAATGACAGAAACATTGCCGACATACACAGAGAGAGATGCATATAAAGTAACCATATGGCCAAGTAACCCACCTAGCCAGGGAATGATGTACAATAAATGAATGACAAAAACAACCACTTGAATGCTGCAAAAACATGGTTTTATTATTCACCAACAACTAAACAGAAGTTCCTGAATTCAAGAGATTTTTTTTCATTTGTTGGGTCATATCATGTATATATATATCTTCTATTAATGTGAAAACCAAAAAGTTTGATCGCCTGAAATAATTATTCAGCAGTAGTTTAGTAATTCCAAACAGATTTGTAGATGTTTTCAACTGATAAGTTGAAACATGCATGTGAAAGCTGTGGCCGCCGTCAACGTGTTCATCACTGTCGTGGTGCGACAGTCAAAACCAACGTGTATAAATTAGGGAAACGTGCGAATAAAAACAACTCCACAGAAACAACTTGAAGGCTAAAAAGCATGGGAACTGGTAAATACAATTTCCAGTTGAAGCTATGTTTTGCAGAGACAGCAAAATGTTTTACAGTTTGAATTGCAATTAGAGTTTGTTGTGTTTATAGATGTCATGGTATATGATATAAACATACATGTAGGACAGGTCGTTTATTTCCCCATTTTGCATTAAGATATTTGGTTTTGAGGGGGAGGGGGGGATTAAACTAAAACAAAGGAATTACGTTTTTGTGCATCAGTTTTAAAATGACACTGCCCCTAACTATTTGGTATAACCAGCCAGTAAGTTATCAACCACTAAGGTAGTTTTACAATCTATGTTTACAGCTTGGTAGGATATACCTCGACATGTTGAATATATACAAATGTATGAGTGAAAACATCTCAGGAGCAATAACATCAAATGGAGAGATGGTCACAAAGCAACCGTTGATCCGTAGTATGCGTACTGTGAAGAAAGAAACCCTGAAACTTATATCAGGTTGGGTCAGCCGTTCAAGTGAACCTCAAATGGTAGGTATAGTTCACTATTGTAAGCCGTCATTTTGATTCTTAGATGATTTCAAGACAGTGTTAAAGTACAAATATGTAATGTTGAAGTACCAAATATTACAGAATGATTAGTTGTCCTATATCAAAATAGGTAAGTTTTGCTGTTGTGTGTGTGGTCATCAGAATGTATAAATGAAACAAGACCAGACAATGAATAGAAAGTTCCTGTAGAGAGATACTCTTATATGTTGGCAAACAAGTGAAAATTTCAACAGAATTTGTGACATGATATTGTAATTATTATTATTATTATTATTATTATTATTATGTAATTAATCATAATCAGTGAGGAAGTAGAGGTGAAGCTATTGCATTGTATCGGATGATTTGTTTTGTTGTGAACCTATGAAATATTCAGTTAAATTTCTAGTAATCACTTCCAAATTGTTATCTTCCAAATAGGTTGTTGAGAACTTCATTCCACCATTACTGGATGCAGTGCTTGGTGATTATGCCAGGAATGTTCCAGCAGCTCGTGAACCCGAAGTTTTGAGTACCATGGCAACAACAATAAATAAATTAGAAGGACATATCACAGTTGAAGTACCAAAGATCTTTGATGCTGTGTTTGAATTTACATTGGATATGATAAATAAGAATTTTGAGGAATACCCAGAACACAGGACCAACTTTTTCTTGTTACTGCAAGCAGTCAATTCACATTGTTTCCCAGCATTACTCAATATCCCACCCATGCAATTCAAACTTGTTTTGGACTCTATAATCTGGGCTTTCAAACATACTATGAGGAATGTTGCCGACACAGGTGAGTGCTTTATTAAACTAAAACAAATATTAAACATTGCTACTTTCAGATCATAAAGTTTGTTACAACAATCCCAAAACATCACATTGGTGTTTGCCAGGGTTGTACCATAATGGAATGACGTCGCTTGTCTTTAGTAAATACATGAAACAAGTTGGGAGTATTAACACAGCTTGGATTTCCATAATGATGTTACAATTGAAGTTAGGTCTTCTCTGCATATTTGTAAATGGTTTCCTTTAACCTATGCTTGTACTGTAGCCCTCTTTGTCCAAGATTGTAAAATTCTCAAGAAAACACATGCTTTGCTTTTAAATAATCATTGTCTGAGAGTGTTAGTTGGTTGATAATAAGGTGGCATATTATTTATTATTATCTTTCTTTTATTCAGGTTTGAATATCCTGTATGGTCTACTTCAGCATGTCTGGCAAAATGAGCAGGCCGCACAGAGTTTCTACCAAACCTACTACACTGACGTCCTTCAGCATGTTCTCTCAGTAGTTACAGATACTTCTCATACAGCAGGTATGGTGTAACTCTCTTACAGGTTCACTGTGAACTTATTTCACAATGGACGAGGATTTCAGAGTGTATAGCTACAATTTTACAGCTTCTAGTCATCTGATGTGTTTCTGTATCTCCAGTATATTTTGCACCAATTTTCAAAGCAGAATTAAGTGTCTTGTGATTCGTAATTTTAAGCATTATGGACACTCTGACTCTCTTACCAATGTTTCTCACATGTTGTACCAAAAGTACTGAAAAGTACCACGCTTATTTTTGTTACAGGACTAACAATGCATGCCACTATTCTGGCATACATGTTCAACCTGGTGGAACAAAACAAGATCACTGTACCACTGACACCGACACAAGGAAGTATGACAAATGAAATGTGCATTAAAGAATTCACTGCCAACCTCCTAAAAGTTGCATTCCCTCACCTTCAAGAGTAAGTCAATTATACCTAACATACCTCATATTCCAGAGATACTCAGTAATCTGAATGAGTTCAACACAAAGCATACTACAATTCATGTTGCCTGAAATTAGAGTTTTACTGCTTGTAAATAAAAGTGTGTCATGGAAATAACAATCACTCTGTTTCTTGGTCAACATAATAGCCCCATACCATGTACTATGCATGCATTACTATAGGCACATATGAGAATAAGTCAACCATCTTATTGTATTTTCACCATCAAGCATGAAGTAAAATGGTGTAACAGGTATTGAGAATGTATTCTCTTCAGAAAATAAAGTGGAAACAGTGTATTTTTCATGTACCCAGTGAAACATTAAAGACTGATATACATTTGTGAAAGTTGTACTCTTGTATCTGTTAGTTCCATGATTGACAAGGAATATGCTATTTTCTTTCTCATTGCAGTGCTCAGGTGAAATTATTTGTTACCGGGTTATTCAGTTTAAATCATGATATACCACAGTTTAAAGAACATCTCAGAGATTTCTTGGTTCAAATCAAGGTAAATTATGTTTAAAAAGTGACATATAACATAAAGATACAGTAGGCCTGCAGTATGTAGTACAGAGCCAACTATAATACCATAATGATATATGGTCTTTAGACTACTTTTGTGTCATTATAAAAGAAAACAACCAGTCTGCACAGGAAAAAAATGAATTTATTGTGTGTTGGAATTGTATCAAAGTAGTGTACCTCGATTACACATTTGAAGAAAGTCTTATATACCCTTGTACCACACACACACATGTCGGGTTCAAATAAAAATATATGTTTTTATACCGTAGTTGTTCTATATCATGATAACTCACATCTATGTCACTGATTCAGCAGTGCATGAAGTGTTAGTCAAACTCTTTCAAATTACCATAATTTTTTATGAGTTTTCATAAATTATGTCTTTCTTCATTCAGCTGGAAAATATCGAGGATAATATCTAATGACCCAATTTCTAAATTGACTAAGATAAGAAGTATGTATAGATGACTTATAAACATTCAAGGTTTGGGTGCAAATGAAATAGCTGTTTGTTCTAATTTAGCAATAGCCTTATAAATATTACGAGCCCTGTTACCCTGACAATAATATAATATTATAATTATTGGTGATATTACTTTGCACTGTCGTGCTTGCAATATGATGAGTACACATGATGTTAATAAATTGAATTTTTTTTGATACAGGAATTTGCAGGTGATGATACAACTGATCTCTATCTTGAAGAGCGTGAAACTGCCTTGCGACAAGCAGTGGAAGAGAAGAGGAAAATTCAGATGGCAGTGCCTGGAATAATAAATCCTCATGATATGCCAGAAGAAATGCAAGACTAGATATATGGGAATCAAGTGATTATCACATCATGCAGTTGTTCTTGCCATGCATTGTAGTGGTTTAATGCTTGCATTCTGTTTTTCTGTCAAATACCATAGTTAGTCATAGTTCCATACAGGTTTAATCAAGCCTGCTTACACAGATATTCTACTTACTTTACTAGAGAAACAAGTCAATTTGAATTACAGTCGCTGCATGGATAGGAAAGCAATAGTGTTAGTGTTAGTAATTTAACAAATTTTCTGGGAAATTATTTTTCAAGACAAAGAAATATTTGTACAGTTCTATATGTTTCTTGGGAGACCTGTCATCATATTTTGCCCAATAACCCTTGATCAATTTTTTCATTTTTAAAAAAAAATAAAGATATGTTAGTAAGCCGTGGATAACAAATTTGTGGGTTTCAAGATTATCATAAATGGAAAGTTTCATTTGTCGGATAGATGGTAGATATTTTTAGATTTGTATGGGAGACAGTTGCTAGAAGTGACATTGTAGTGCATCATTAGAAATCATGTCCCTGTAAGGGATATTTTCCTTGTACAGACATATTTACAGGTTTAGTAGCTTTACTGTTGAGCATCTAAAAAGACCATAATCTTTGAAAAAATAGAAAATAATGGGAAATAATTAACAATGAAGAGGGGCTGATTATATAAAATCAAAGAAATGGTGCTTTCCAGGGTTGGGATAGGGGTTGATGAATGTCAGGATTTGAAATATTTGTTTGTTTCTTTTTCAGTGTTTATAGTGTCATTATTTTTGGTACAATTTTCTCAGTATTTATTAAGAAACAATATTTTGTTTGATACATTAATTTCATAAAAACTAAAACTATATCCTGAATATTGTCTTTGTCAGATGTCATTTGTAAGTTGTATAAAAATGAGTCTAAATTCAATACAACAGACTTTCTCTAATTGTCTATGGCACTGTTGCAATTGACAAGTTGCCAATACATCATATTTGTTTTAACTTTTCAAAAAATTTGACCAGTACTGCTTTATAGACTTCAGAATCTTTCAATGGCAGATTTCAATTTTGAATTTTGTCTCGGTAAGATGTTGGTTTAGTAAAGCATGTGGTTACATATTGGAACAGTGATTTTCAGACTTCAGTATACTGAGGAGTCCATTTTGATACCATGTATCAAACATTGAAATTTGTAAGGTTTTGTAACGCCACAGTTGTGTGCCAGCCTTTGTATTTCAGATACCGATATGTAGATACATGGTGCAATGTTTTTGTAGCTGTAGTTTATTATGCTGTAAGCAGATCAAAATAGATGACGAGAATTTTCCATAAATGTATTTTTTTTCTATTTTCTCTAAAACATGGCTGCATTTTGCTCGGCCACTTACTGTAGCTTAGATAATTTGCATTGTGGAAGATGTGTAGTGAGACTGTAAATAATTGTTTCAAGTTGTCCAGTTGATAGGCTAGAGTATGTGTCCATGAGTGTTTGGCCCATCCCACCTTATATGAACACCAAGCTAAAGAAATAGAACCTCTGTAAGGAATTCAATAACTATAGACATGGAAGTAAGTTGTAGGATGTGCGAACCCTTCACAAGCTTGAACTTCTACCCAGACCAAAACTAGTTTCACAGCTTTTACATACCATCTAAGCTGGTTATATAAAGCAATACGCACTGTGTAAAACTGCAGAAGCTATACCTCTAAGCTATTTTTGACAGTGATGAATCAACAACAACTGCACTAGAAAGTGTTGAGGTGTTTTGCTATTTGTGTTATCTATAAGCAAGTTGCCACTGTTACACCCATCTCGAAAGTAGGATACAGAATTCCAATCTCTGATTCAATGTAAGCAATGCAGAATTTCAACGAGAAAATAGGTCTATCATGTGATTCTGGCTGCATATAGACTCACACAGTCTGCTGACTTTTCTGAATTGTCATTTACAGTTATAACTGTTGAGTTCACTTTTATAACATGCCCTCATTGATTACAAAGAACTAATTGCCCACTATGACAGAGCTGTTGCCATGAACAACAGATGTAACTGATGAGGACACACCACTTTCTGAATTCACAGCTAATTAGTCCAGGTTAAAGTAAAGTAATGAGTTTATTGAAGGCAGTGGACTGTGAGAGTCTAGACTGTATGGAGAATTGATCACAGGGCAGTAACATGTGATTTAGCTCATAAAACCATAATTTGAAGTCCCTAGGAAAGACAAAACCGTTATTGTATATATATCTATGAATATGAAGTGAATGCAAAACTGTGATATATTTTGCCATGTTGTCAAGTTATCATCCAAGTTTGTTAAATCTGGACACGTTTACCAAAGAATTGCTGTACATTGAATTCCAGGACTTTTATGTTAACGGTAACACCAACAAGTTTATCCTTGTGGTCAAAGCAAGCTATATATATGCAGGGATGAAAGGCCAGGTTGTGACACTATGTTGGCGCATGAACAAAGCATAAGTTTTGCATTGAGGTTTTTTGTTTACTTTTAAAAGTTGTGTCACTAATTGTGCTGTGAAGACAAGTATGTCATCAGTTACTTTTCAAGGAATTTCTTATCTTTTTTTCCATCAAAGTATATAACAGAAGTTTATTTGTAAAACTTTGTTTTTGGACACAAGGTTAGTAGATACATGAAGTAGTGATTTATATGTAGTAGGCTTTTAGTGTTGCGGAATATATCAATGTTCACAGCATGTTTCTTTGTAAAGTCAAAAAGAGATTTAACATGAGGACTGATTATTTGCAAGTCTAAAGAGAAAACAGTTAAAGATATTAAAAGTTGAACCTATTATCTGTACGTGTAGGAGTTGTCTTTGTGTGGGTGGTTTTGTTATTTTCACAAAAAACATTTCATCATTATCCCATGGTAAGGTGTACAGTACTGTTGTGGGTCATCAGTCAAGATAAAATGTAGCACACCCTTGGCAATGCTGATGAGAAATCAGTGAAAATTTGGTGGGATGGGGATTTTAAATTTTGATTTCCCCCTGGGATTTGCTTCCAAGAAATCTTCGACAGTAGAAATTTTCATCACTACATATAATTTACACTTATTGAAGGCTAAGTGTACATTCTGAAGTTAACAATAAACTCTACATATGTACAAACTCTGCTCACTAAATTATATTTAATTTTTTTAGAATAAAATATAATGTATGGGGTCACCATAATGAAGCTGCAACTGGAGTATATTTTGAAACACATTTGTCAATGATAATGACTTCCCTCTCAATATTGTACACCATGAGGTGTATGGAATCATTACAAGTCAACTTGTATGTGTAGCTGTCTGTACACATGGCCACATACCATATACATATTATTTAAGCATGTACCATATGGTAAACTAGTGTAATGACCATTTTACAGTACGAACCTTACATCAGCGTCTCCACTGATCATAACACTTTGAACTTCCCACAAACCTGAAAACTTATATGAGACACATTGACTGTGAAATGATATGTGGGGATTACCAAGACTGCAAAGTGGGCCTAAATATTGAATATTTAATGAATACAACCATATACAAGTCGAAACTAACATGGTATCAAATTCAAAACCAAAGTTTTGCCCAAAGTTTTCCAGATAATCTACAACATACTCATAACCTTTGCAAAGGAATAAAATATTGACATATTATATGCTGGGTGGCCCATAAACATAATGTTGAACCATAGACCGTATAGGGTCTATGGTTGAACACTGTTCAGGGCCACCCACCATCTCTTGATAACAATAAATTCCAATTTTATGGGCAAAAAAGTGCTGCATATGTTTACACTATGTAGTGAGAGATGGATGTATGCTGTCACCTTATTCACAAGTCACTGAGCAGCCAAGCAGCAATGATGAAATAAAAAATGACAGCCATTAGTGTGTAAGAGCTTGTGTTATACTAAGTTTCTGTCTATCATTCTTGTCCATCATTATATAAGTTATAGTTTGTAGAGCAGTAAATATACTTGGATGCAGGATATTGGAAGTATAAGACATTTTATTTGATTTAACTGTGACAAAAGTGATTTCTCCTTACAGTTTTCAACTGAAAATTAAATATACATGTATTACATAATTTGATAAATTTTTGATCAACTACAAAACATTTTATTCTAAGCCTAACATTTCAATTACAAAAGGCACATTTCAAATCTTTCCCCGTGATAAAGCAAAAATAACATTCAAATTCTTCGAAGTTACAATCTTTTAATGAAGTCATCTATGATCTAGTAATAACCAAAATTACAAAGGGTTGGTCAAAAACCATGCCAAAATAATAGACACATTATCCCTGATTCAATTTGTCTAATTTAATAGCTCAAGTTTTCATCTATAAGTTGTAAAAGATAGTTAGATTTGCCGTATAATCAACCAATATAAACACACATATATAAAGCACTGGTTTTTGTCAAGAAATGGAAAATACAAAAATATTAACAGACAGATTAGTTTCCTATATTGATAAATATAACATATAACATCTTAATTACTGTACATCTAACTATATGATCTCTTCAAGGTACTCCCTATAATCTTTTGGTTATTTCCTTTTTGAGTAATTGGCTAAGTATTGTGGACATTTGCATCTACCTGACAATAACCAATTATAGTCAGATGCTGGTCATACAACCTTTTATTGTATTAGTATTACATAACTATCATCTGTGTTAACTCAGAAGCTACTCTTCTCTCAAAGATAACTATTATGGAATGGTATTGTCATCTCCAACATTTATCTTTTAAACTTAATTTTTCTTCACAGAATCATATGTAGTATAAACTAAAAATAATAGTGTGGTAATCAGAATTCTAGAAATTATTAGATATATTTACATTAAATTGTTACACTGTAAACTAAACTTATGGACAGACAATACTTTGTATCTGCCTACAGAGGGCAGTCATGAGATGTATTCATAAAACCCTTCTAGTCTGCATCATTGTCAATATCACTGTGTATAGAACTAACAGTTACATCATCATCTGAGTCATTATCATCATCTCTTTGAGATGAAACTCTTTCTTTGGCTGATGCAGAATGGCTGGTGGAGCCAGAGAATGAGAAGGAATAATCATGGTCATCATCGTCACCATCACTATAGTCTTCAAGAGCTCTGGCAGATGCTTTCCCTCCACTCTTTCTAAGGATAAACTCTTCTGGTACACCAGCTTCTCTCAGAGCCTTCTTATACTTCTTTTCTGCCTCTCGCTTGGCATTTGTCTGGAAATTTAAAGTTAATAATAGGCACATTATATTACATTTTACTCCAACATTATTGTAAATAGACCATATAATAACACTGACTGACTGATATACGAATGAACGAACATTTAACATCTAAAGTCATTTTGAACCCCTCTCCCTTCACATCATTCTAATCTTTTAGTTAGTCTGTCTACATGCTATAACAGTATGGAAATATTTGGGTGAGCAACACTAGGCACAAACAGATGAGTCTATCAAACAACTTACCTGTGATTCTCTCTCAAACAGCAGAGGTCTGCTTTCAATTCTTGTCATCATTTCTTGTAATTCTCTTTCATATTCTTCCTGTCTTGACCGTTCAGATTGCCTGAAAGAAGTGTCCAATTCTTAACTTAGTTTAACAACGAAATTAATGATTGTGAAAGTACATGTACATGTATTCTATTGACAAAATGCAGCTGTTGATTGTGTTCACTGTCCATTTACATGACGTGAACCATTTCACGAAAATCTCAGGAGGTGGCCATTACTTTCAACAGTCAATAGAACAATGGGGTATGTCATTCTTAGTTGGAAAATAGTTTCACTTGCCAGTTGTATATGTTGCTCTGTTGAAATAAAATAAGGTATAGTAGTACTACATGACATATAGAATGTCATGATGATATTGAACACTGTCAGTGTATCATGACAAAACAAAGTAACACGATAAAGCAATACCATGATATTAACTCCACTGTTCACTTTTTTCTGTATGTATCCAAAAAATAACTATAAAGAATTGAAGGTGGAAATTTCTTGATGAGACTTTATCACATTTTATTGTCATTAAATGTGTTTGCACTAATGTAGTCTAGCATAAACAACAATGATTTTTGTTGACACAAACAATGATAATAACTTACTTGAACTTCTTCACTTTATCCTTCTGGGAAGACCTCATTGTTTCTGACTGATCATTGGCCACAGCTTTCTCTGAAATAGATTTTCTTAACTTTCTCTCTTTCAACCTTTTCATTCTTTCTTTCTCCAAATCTCCTTTCTGTTTTTCCACTCTTTCTTCAATGCTCTTTCTGACTGAACTCTCTCTCAATTGTGCTGACTGTGTCATCTTTGCTGGGATCGAGTCACTTGGTATGTTGATGCTCCCTCTTGGTGTTGGTGACATGGATCGTACACTTCTATATGGCCAACGCTGCTCCTTTAATCTCATTTCATCTTCTTCCATTTCTTTCAAAATTTTTTCCTTGCTTGATCTCATCCTTTCAGTGCGAAGATTGAATGGTTGGACAGCTGTTGCTTCTTTCTCATATTTTTTCTTTGATGCTTTCTTTTGGAATTTCCGATAGAGTAGGTCATAATCTGGAACCTCATGATTGACTTTTGGTTTGAATTTGTGTTCCCTCGTAATGAATGCCCTGTTTTCACGGTCTTGTAACATTCTGTGTCTTGATCTGCCATCAGTATATTCTCTTCCCCTGATCTGCATATTTTGGGGTAACTGTGATTGTCTTAGCATTTCCTCAGCCCTCATTTTAATCCTGATCCTCCTGTATTCCTCCTCTTCCTCTATTTTGTCAGACATTGAGGTGTTGTACATATGTTGTGGTACTGGTTTTGCTCTGAACTGCTTGGGTTTGGTTTTATTTTCAGTTAGTGGGAGTGACATGGCTCGGCGATGCTTTTTCTTTTCTTCATCTCGTTCTAAGAACTTGAATGGTTTTTGAACAGACTTCACCATTTCTTTACTAAACTCTCTGTTTTGTCGTCTTCTATGTTCCTGTTGTTCAATGATTTCATCATACAGGGGGACAAATGTGTGACCAGGTGCTGGACTTGCTTTGAACTTCTTTTGGCATTCTGCCTCTTCTGCTTTCTCCTTTTCTAGAAGCTGTCTTTCTAGTTCTTCTGCTGCCCTGGTCTTTTTCTTCACTTTACAAGAGTCTCTGAGAGTCATTTTGAATGGTTTTGGAATTGTTATCTTTGGTGACCATTCCTTCTTTGAACTTGAGACTGACGATGCCCTGGAGCTGGTGCTATGTCGCCGAACACGAGTGCGAGAACGTGGAGCATAGTCATCCACTGAGAATCCTTCCCACATGTCATCAATGCGTGCCTGAGCTGATGATGGTCGTTCCTGGGCAGGGGCTGACGATATGCTTGCTGCATCATCATCTTGTCTGGCACTGGCATCTAAACTACTGGAATTCCAGGTAATGTCACTCCAGTCTTCACCAGAATAGCTACCACTACGACGAAGTTTACCTGGGCTAGATCTGCGAGCTGGGGATGACCAAGCCTTCTTTGCTGAGTGGGAGTGAGGTGCACCCGAGCTTCGTGGGAGTGGTGGTTTGGCCGACATGTCTCGTACATTGTCTTTTAAATGAGATCCTAACCTATAGCTCTTTTGCAACTCTCCCAGATCCCTGTTTACGTCTTCGATCTGTTCATCAATATGTCTTGTTTTGTGGTGATCTGCAAGGTGAATGCTCTCACCCGGATAAGACTCTGTTGTTACCTTTTCACTATACAGTTTTTCAACCATTTTGAGCGTCTTTTTATGTTCATGTTTTAATTGTTGCAATCTTCGATAAAATTCTTCATCAGTAAGATTACCTACTTCATCGGTTAGAGTCTCTATCATCTGGTCGGTCGAATTCAAATTGAGAGTCCGCGGCGATATTTGACCTGGGGGTTCAGCGAGTACGATATCCACCTCCTCTTCCCGACTTGTGTTGTCCAGGTGATATTCACCATTTATCCCAAGTTCCCCTTTCCATGAAGACCTTAGTGTTCCCCCTCTCTCGTCAAGGGTGGCGGCAAGTCTACTTCTTGGATTTACGGGATTTCTCACACATGAATTTGTGATAACGGACAAGCCATGACCGGTTGCCATGTTTGATTGCTTTCAAACAACTACAACACTTAGTCTCGATCTCGGGCACTGACTAACGAATACAGGTTAGTCAAGGTTTGTATGCACAAAACGATTGAAATACAATTTCAAAAAGTCAGCCCTACCTCGAAAAATTGTCTACCAAATATACGCGAGCATGACATATATATCTATAACGCCTGGATACGTAGGATGTTGTCATAACTTGCACAGCAAGTTCGTGCAAGATTGAGCGAGGACAAAAATGTCTCGCGAGAAGTACTGGTCACGTATCTCGCGTTACTTTAAGAGCGGCCATATTGCATTCCCAGGATCTTGCATGACAGGCGAAAACGTGATTCTTCAGTAGAAAGGTCTGAAAATCCACATTCATCCTTACTTTTCCAGTAAGGCAGTGCATTTCTTTTGGTTTCCCGAGTAGGTTGATACATATATCTACAAATATGCCGGAATATGGAGGACGTCAATACAAGGATAAAGAAAAACCAACTCAAATTCGTGAGAGCAACATCGTCGCAGCGAAAGGTATTTGGGCTATTAATTATTGAGACCCGACTAGTCTCTAATGGTGGTAAAATTTGTCGAAATCTCAACCTCTTCTTTAAAAAAAAATAACATTACAATATTATGGCTAAGAAGTGGCCAATGCGTAATGTGTTTTCTCGACACTGCGATATTCTGACAGCATGGCATGTGGAGTATCGTATTAAGAAGCCTTATAATGTCAGATTATCATATTCTAGAAGGAAAGATGTTCACTAATTCACTTTCAGGTAATGGTGTGAACGTCATTGTTTATGTTAATGCATGGAACGATTCATTGATTACTAGGCGAGCGCGAGCAATAGGGGAATTAAGTTAAGAGGTGACAGACTTGTGATTTAACATTATTACTAGTGATGTACGTGTTGTAGCCTGTAGGATGACTGGCATTTATTTAGTGAAAGTTTGAAACTTTAGTCCTGCTAGCGCTTGCACACTGAGGACAAGACTAGATGCTGACAATGTTCCTAAACTAAAAAAAAGAAAAAGGAGAGTTCTCGACTTACTACATCTGCAAGCAGGACCAACGAAACCTAAAAATGAACCTGTTATTTACAGCATGCATGTCAGAATGCTGGCAGGGTAACATGGGGGTGGGGTATTACCTTGTAATCAACAATGAGTGTGTTTCAGTATGAAGTGTGAATGTATTGAACATTGCTGTATCCTAGTTCTCTATACATATTTTGATTATAAACTAAGAAGCTCCACATTGATCCATTTCATTAATTCCAGCTGTTGCAGATGCAATCCGCACAAGTCTCGGACCAAAGGGCATGGATAAGATGGTAAGTTACATGTATGAATTGATTTGATACAAAGAATTGAACACATTGGTCATCTTTGACAAATTGCATTTGTGAGTAGAATTAAGATAAAGCATAAATTGTGAAGTATGTTTGTTTATTTGAAATGTATACATTTGATTTTATAGATCCAAAGCCCCAATGGTGATGTGACAATAACAAATGATGGTGCAACTATTTTGAAACAGATGCAGGTGTTGCATCCAGCAGCAAAAATGGTAAGATAAACAAGCAATTCTGTCTTGGAAAGTCATCAAGTGTGTGATTGGACATATTTTCATGCAGTAGTAACTGTAACCTGAACATGTGTCAATATTCTGTCATAGAGGAGAATGGCTAAATTATTCTTTTGATGAAATATCTGCATTATGCAATGGTGTCTACAAACTACAAAAAGGACTTCACAATGTTGTGAAGTGTAAAATGTAAAAATAATAGAAGTGCAGATGATGTAATAAACAATCCAACTCTGAGATTTCTGTGGAGAGAATATTCAAAGGAACCTCTGATGCACTTCATGAAATTGAACATACAGTAGTTTCAGGTCTGTCACAGAAAGCTGAAATAAAATCAAAATGTACATGATATCCAATAGTAAATATACTTATCTGGGAACCAGTATTGCTTTTAGAGAAATACTGGTGACTTCTCCACAAATGTAAAACTTGGTTGTTGTAATTAAATCACAAGTTTAATTCCACCATATACTGCTGCTACTTGTCAGACGTACATGCGCAAAGAATAATCACATGGTCTGCATAGTTTAGATTTGATAAACTGATATATGGTAGATACTATGCTCTTCCAAATTATTAAAATGTTTCAGCAGTTGGTTTGAATATACAGTCATGCTTGTATTAACTTTCATAGGATACTTAAAAAAATGCCCTAAGAAGGTTACATAGCATATAGCAAGGTGTTAAAACTTTCCTGTTTTAGAATAATATGGTCTTTCTTACTAAATTCACTTTATTTTTGTTCTCCATTTAGTTTGTAGAATTATCCAAATCACAGGATATTGAAGCTGGAGATGGTACAACTTCTGTTGTTGTTATTGCTGGAAGCCTATTAGATGCAAGTGCAAAACTTCTAGCTAAAGGTGAGATTATGTTACATATACAGGGATCTACTGCAATGAGAGTAAATGCAAGAATGATTGAAGTGCAGATGTAATAAACAATCCAGCTCATAAACATGCACATCATAAACATGGAGATTTGGTACGTTGACTATAGGACTCTAAACGTGCCAAGATAATTTTCATGACAATAATAACATTTGTATATTTATTTATTTCAGGTATCCACCCTACAACAATTTCTGAATCATTCCAGAAGGCTTCCAGTAAAGCTGTTGAAATTTTAGAAAGCATGTCTGTACCAGTTGATCTGAGTAATAGGGACGCTCTAATCCAGAGTGCTACCACATCACTTTCTTCTAAAGTAAGTGTTCTAAATCTGATCTTGAAAATCTTCATCTTGTCTGGTTAAAAATGAAGAAATAATGTATGCACATGATGAATGTAAAGATCCAACGCTAAGTTACTATCCATGGTAGATGCTGAAACACAGTTCAAAGGAACCTCTGATGCATACAATATTAATTAACAACTGAAATGCTGTTGTTACTTTACTAGGCATGTTAAGAATTCCTGTGAATGAAATGGGCTCTTACAACAAATCCTGAAGCACTGTGTAATTTTGAGTTGATTATTTAGGGTCATCTTATTGTGTTGGTTATCCAGAAGTGGGAATATTACAATCTCTCACGTAAAATGATTTACACATGTTATGTGATACACAAGCCGTTTGAAGTATTTTTAAAATTAAGCTTTTGACCTGCCTTGATCAACAATCATCATCAAGATGACAAATTTCCTAGTTACAGCTGACCACTAGTAGGTGACCAAGCTAGCCGTTGAACATTTTGGCTCTCATGTCGAGTATTTAATAGATTTCTGCAACTTAGAATGTTACTTTGTATTGTCGTTTTTGTAATTTTTGTATATTGTATTTTCATGATTATTGTTAGGTTGTATCCCAGTATTCCAATCTACTAGCACCAATTGCAGTGGATGCAGTCCTGAAAGTTATTGACCCTGCAAGGGCAGACAATGTAGACCTTAGAGATATCAAAGTCATCCAGAAACTAGGGTAAGATGTTCACTAGTGTTGCTTCTTTCATGTTATCATCAGTACTGTTTTGGCACACAAGTGTGGCTAGTCACTAGTAACTGGTCACTATCAACACTTTTAATTGCAGTGTGGAAGTTAAGACATGTGAAGAAAGATATTCAATAGATATAACTGTGCAGTAGACATAAAATGAATCCTTTTAAAAACGTAATCGTAGTATGTGTCTAGAGTTGAATTTCTATATACACAGGTTACCAATATTTTTAGCATTTTGCACTTGCAAATCCTGTCACTTTTTTTGTAATTTCAGAGGTACCATGGAAGACATAGAACTTGTGGAAGGAGTAGTTTTTACCCAAAAGTTAGCCAGCATTGGTTTACATAAGATTGAGAAAGCAAAAATAGGATTGATACAATTTTGCCTGTCACCACCCAAGACAGATGTAAGTTCTTCTTTCAAGACATGTTAGTTAACGCAGTAATTTGACCTTCCAAGTTGGTTGATGTTACTTTTTGACAGATATATTTACCACTTGTCTTGTGATGACAGCAAAGCTCCCTCTTCTGATTTAGATGAGGATATAAGCTTGAACCCAAACTGAAGACAAGAGAAGAGAAACTTGTACTTTGGTTGCAGAACTTACAAAGTACCTACAGAAGTGGGAGATACAATAAATTTTACTCTTGGAAAGACAAGGGCCCTCATTAATTCAATACGACAGTGCATACAATGTTTTCATTTTCTCTGTGTTCAGGGTACTTGGAGGTTACTTACATTATCAAACTTAGAAGGGGGGCCTTCTGAATTTTGAATTTGTAGATTGTCATGCATCTTTTCCTAAAAAAAGTTGTTTGTTGTTGTTGTTGTTGCAGATGGAAAACCAAGTTGTAGTTTCTGATTATGCACAAATGGATAGAGTTTTACGAGAAGAAAGACAATATATTTTAAATCTAGTCAAGCAAATTAAGAAAGCTGGATGCAATGTATTGCTGATCCAAAAATCAATATTGAGGTTGGTATAAGTAATATATCTGATAATTTGTCAGAAAGATGAACAGGGTGCAGTTACCTTCATTTTGGATCATGTTACTTCCAAAGGTAATAATTGGACTCCGTGTACTTTTGATGACAAGTTTACAGTGTTTTGAGCACATCTTTGGGAAACATTTTATTTTGTCATCATGCAAAACAAGAAGTATTCACATGTAGCCAACTCTTGAGTGGTTTCAAAATTGTGATATAGTAGTTTGAACAAAATAATTGATTTCCTATGAAGCATTTCTATGTGAAACCATAACAATACATGTCCATTGATTGTATCTTGATACAGAGATGCTGTGAATGATTTAGCACTTCATTTCCTCGCTAAAATGAAGATCATGGTTGTGAAAGATGTTGAAAGGGAGGATATTGAATTCATTTGTAAGGTAAGATTGCTGTGTTTTCTCTTCAATACAATGCTGCAATGTATCTATTATTCCAATATGGGTAATTCTTTGTGGCGACAGCACAGAATAAAATTTATTCATTGATCAGAATCCTATGATGACAACAGTGCTCCCTCTTCTGATCTAGGCGAGGAGACCAGAATTGTACCCAACCTGAGAACATGTCATGCTCATTCTGAATGGTTAAAACATTGATGTCGACCCATAGAATTCAACATATCAAAGCAATAAAGGAACTTGACACAATCAGTTTCCATATTAAACTTTTGTTATTATCTTTAGGTTGATCGATATTTTAGGGAGTCAAAAATGTTTTCAGATTTTTAGATGGCATGATTTTTTGTTCATGTTAACTGTACAGGTTATTTTATTTTTCTTCAGAGTTTAGGATGTAGACCCATTGCAAGTGTAGATCATTTTCTACCAGAGCATCTTGCAACTGCAGAACTTGTGGAAGAAGTATCTGCTGGAACTGGTAAAATAGTAAAGGTAATTTGACCATTTTCTGATTTTCAGTTTCCTATATCATGTTGTTCCTACATTATCTCCAATTTTCTACACTTTACATGCACACAATATATATATATTAAACCAATTGAATTTGCTTTTGCCTTGGAAACATTTGAAGGTTAGAAGTGCTTTGTAGAAAGAATCTCCAACTGAAAAAATCCTATCAAATTGTGGATAGACCTATACACATACAGACAACAATTTCCCATAAAAGTTGCGTTGTACTTAGTGTTATGACTGATGATACTGTCTATATGAAATCATTCTCATGCTGTAGTTTTAAATGATGACACAAACCTTTCCCTCATCTGATGATGATGAGGATAAAAAGTGTTCAAACTAAAGTTTCTGACGACCTACAGCTCAAAAAGTCAGCATTATTCAACATGTTCAGAACATGTCATTGGTGTAAATGCCAATCCATGAGTGTTTGGAATCATTCATGATTGTTTCTTCTTGTTATGATCATACAGGTAACTGGTGCAGCCAATGCAGGAAGGACTGTGTCTATTCTAGTCAGAGGCTCTAACAAGCTTGTTATTGAAGAGGCTGACCGATCCCTACATGATGCTTTGTGTGTCATCAGATGTTTGGTTAAAAAGAAGTAAGTGTAATTTAGTGTCATTGTACCATTTGTTAGTGGTTATTGGTCGAGGTGTGACTTGTGTCTTGTCTTGCTTGCTTGCTTGCTTACTGAATGTCCTGTGATGAAAATAGGGCTCCCTCTTCTGATTTCAATTGAGGAAAGCAGCCTTGAACCCTACCTGAGGACAATATGAATGACTTTATCTTACTGTAATGAAGAAAATCAACATATTGCTAGTAAAGGCAACATGGTGTTTAGCATGCTAACAGCTGTGTGAAAATCACATATACTGGATAGTCATCTCGATTTACTAGATCTAAGACATCAGTAATGTTGATTATGTAACAGGCAGATGAGTAACTTTAAGGCAAGTTGATACAAGTTTTCAAGTTATCTGGAAGCTGCATAACATGACACAAGTTTTGAGCCTGTCTGTTGTTCTTTGTAGGGCATTGATTGCAGGTGGAGGTGCTCCAGAAACTGAAATGTCACTTCGTCTGATGGAGTTTGCTAGATCACTGACTGGCATGGAGGGCTACTGCTTCAGGGCATTTGCAGAGGCATTAGAAGTGGTACCATACACTTTAGCTGAGAATGCTGGTCTCAATCCAATATCTGTAGTAACTGAACTACGTAATAGACATGCACAAGGAGAAAAGTCTGCAGGAATCAATGTCAGAAAGGTATGTTGATAACAAGTGTGTTTATGTAATTCATGTGTCCTTTAGTTGAAAAAAGTAATACACTGGGATGGAATGCCTAATAGTACAAATTCCAACAAAAGCACATACTAGATGGTATTATCATGAAATTATTCAAAGGAGATGGCCATCATTTTCCATTGACAGGTTTGCCTACTGTAGTATCAAATGATGACACAAACCTTTCCCTCATCTGATGATGATGAGGATAACAAGTGTTTTGATTAAAAGTTCTGACGATCTACAGTTCAACTTGCATATACCAATACTTTTTATTACAATCTGGTGTTTGAAGACTGCAAGTAATCATTGTATTTTGTTTTCACTTTTAATTCAGGGGTGCATCACCAATATCTTGGATGAGAATGTTGTACAACCATTGTTGGTATCAACTAGTTGCATCGAGTTAGCATCAGAATGTGTTAGAAGTATCATGAAGATAGATGATATAGTAAGTATCAATCTGTGCATTACTATAAGTGATTTTGACATAGTTACGATGTAAAATTATACCAAGCCTGTCTAACTCTGAAACTTGTTGGATATTTAGGCAAGTATTAGTATCACTTGAAAGAGGGGGGCGCATAGCTGTTCTAAGAAGAAGTCAAATTGATGGTTGTTCAAGACCCATGTCAGGTTAGGATAATAATTAGGGTGTGGAGAACAGTTAGTTGTCTGGCAGAGCCATAGTTATGCAAAGATGGCGCTGAAGAGTGCTCCAGTAAAATATTTGACATGTACATGATACAAATATATTTAGACCAAGGTTTCCAATTGATGCTGTCTATCAAATCAATTACTATTACTATTTAAGGAGACACTTACTAACTAGTAATCTTTTCATGTAGGATTTGTGTGAAAGGTCAGGTCATGAAAACCAGCACATAGTGTTATAGTTTGATGTGTATGTTTCCTCTACTAACATTCTCACTTCTCTCTCATCTCTTGTAGGTTGGAACAAGATAGTCGGACAGAAAAAAAAACACCCCAGTACATTGACATGAAGATCATCCTGTCTTTGCAGTTACAACAGAACATTCAGCTCTTCTCTTGATTATCCTAATTGTCATTGAAATAAGTGTATTTGCTCTATGTAAATCCCAGTATCAACACAATCATGTCAATGCAATGACTTGCTGTATTTATTAGTGTCTGTATATTTGAAGTGTGTCCTTTACATTCATGACTCTTCTAAGGTGTTTGGGGGTCATTTGTCTCGTCTCAATGTATTTGTGGCACTTGAACTTAGTAGAACTTTGTTTGCTCTTTGTTTTCATTTTGCAATTTTCTGTACAAAAAAGTAATAAAACAACATTTTCGTTTAAATGAGTATTTGAAGTGATTTGTAATGGAATACATGGAGGAAGTTTTACTGAATTTGGCCTGCTCATATCAGAGCGACAAATGGACAGACTTGTGCACACATACATGGACAGAATCCGATCCAACATAGTATCCACCTTTGGGTTGAGCTGATAGCATTTGCAAAGTCAAATACTTGTACAAGCCTTCTGGCAGGCAAGAAATCATGTTCCCCTTCCATATGGCTTACAGTACACTAATTCAACCTTGTCGTAACAGCACAAGTGATAGTCCCTGCTATCAGATATTGTATCCTCACAGTGCTATACTATCACTACAATTCACATTGTTGAAACACTCCCATGGCCATCTGACTAAATTCTGATCGGTTACAAAATTAATAGCCATTGTAAATCCACACTTCTACACACACAATATGTCCAAAATGATAACTAAACCAGTGTTGAAAAAAAAATCAGTTTATTGAGTGGAAAAAAAACTACACTAGTACAGGCACATTACATAAAACTCCTTTTCTAGAAATACTTGATGTGTAGCATTGCTCTGTAAATAATTCACTCCTGTGTGATGCTAGGTAACATATACTATGTTTACATTGTAAGATAATCTTGCAGTTCTTTGCAATTTGCTGAGAAGCTAGTACAAAGTTATCATTTTACTGAGATGCCCCTTGCACAAAGTAGTCCTTGATAGGTTT
The DNA here is from genome assembly GCF_964340395.1 of Glandiceps talaboti. Classification (NCBI taxonomy): domain Eukaryota; kingdom Metazoa; phylum Hemichordata; class Enteropneusta; family Spengelidae; genus Glandiceps; species Glandiceps talaboti. Next base: position 26,973,223 of record NC_135550.1, on the reverse strand, counting down.
CATTGCATTAGTTGCTTGCAGTCCAAGACTTCTAACCAAAACAGCTGGAACTGCGTCAGTTGAGAATAGCCTTTTTAATCCATCAATGGTTGCCATTATTGGTACAATGTGTTTTTGACGCTTGGACTCGTACTCTAGCAGATGGGATAAGGCACCTGTAGAACAATACAAAAATGGTATTTCTATTATCAAAAGTTACTACTCCTTAATATCACAACTAAGACATATGGGTATCACAAAGATGATTCAAATATTACACCAAACCCTAATTGTGATCTGGTATCTTTTGTCTGAGTACATGACACTTTCATTACTTGTAGTATTTGTTAAAAAAAAGAACATTTCTAACTGGTAAATTCACTTTTCCAAGTCATTCAATTTTCTACCCACCTAAATCCTGGCCATTTTGGACAGCTTCAACAAGTATATCCCTAAGACAGGCAACGTCACCAAATCCTAGGTTTACACCCAGACCAGCCAATGGATGGACTCTATGTGCTGCATCACTGGAGAAGAGAAAAGCATACAACCAGTTATACTTGTCACTGAATTTTCAGATTCACAAAAATTGTAAGGTTCCACTTTTGAGAAGAAAATAGGTTTTTTTTCTTATAATGTATAAAAACCTTTCTCTGTATCATGTGTATAGTAATTTTAGTACTTGAACTTTAAAGAAGTGAATCATATGACTGGCAATACTCTACAAATTCTAAATATATAAGCTACAGTTTTTCTCTTATTTGAATTTGAACTGACATTTCACCACTAGAGGGCGGTAGTTTCCCCCAAGCCTGTTACTTACCCAATGAGTGCAACTCTTGATTTGACATAGTGTGTAGAATGGCCTAGACTAAGTGGAAACATGGCTCTACTTTCATCATCAGATGCTATCACATATGGTGGTAATTGTCGAACTGAAGATCCACCACTAGAGGGCAGTAGAAAAGACAATCCCTGTTCCATGAGCTGTGAAGCAGTATCAACCACCGGATGTCTCTCGCTTTCTTGCCACTGTAACACAATTTTGAAATACACATCTTAATTTATGTCAAGGGCAATCACCAGTAGAATACTACAGTGTGACACAACTTTTTCTGCCAATTTTGATTTTTATACTTTCCAAGAGTGTCACAATAAATGTACAGAAGAAATAGAATAGAATACTTGTTGAGATTTATTTTCTACATATTGTGCATCAGCAAATCTAATCCTCAATGACAATTTTGACTAGAATTAGAGCCAAAGATATAAAATGACTGCAAACGTCAAATAGAAAAGAATGTTTAACAGTTTTGTATCAAATACAGTCAGGTTGTCAAAAGATAGGAAACAATGTATGAGGGTGTAGAAAACTAACTCTCTTGTTTATGTTGAGTCATGTATCGCATCCTGTTAAAACTTAGTAATACCATCTCCCTGTTTTGTTTTTATTACAATGGGATAAGTTTCATAACTTTTTGGATTTTTAAGACTAAACCGAACTACTAGCTAAACTATATGTATAGGAAAACAAACAATTTAAAAAAAACTTTTTAGAATGATTTTTGGACAGTAGATGTAATTCTTTACTTTTCAGAGAAATATGATTTGTAACTACATGTATGTTTCATAATAGATGTAGTTTTCTATTGCACATTTCAAACGAATCATACACTGACTTACAAGTGATGGCATCAACAAACTGATCTAATGAAACCATACACTGACTTACAAATGCATTGTTTATGGCATCAACAAACTGATCTTCAGGTAGGAGCAGTAACTTCTTGGCATCATCATGTGTTGTTGACCAAACTAATGAACTATGTGTTTCAGATAACTACAGGGAAAAAATACACATTAATTATAATCTTAAATAAAAAAACAACCTGTAAACATCATCTGATCAGTATCTTTACATACAAGACTGTATTCTGATTCACACATTATAAGTTTGAGGAAGGTTATCTTTTGTTGATAATTTCATTTTCAGCATTCCATCTACCAAACAATTTGAAACACAATTTGAAAAAGCAACATCATGTTCATAGAAATGGCATGTTTGTAGAAATGATGACATCATGTTCGTAGAAATGACAAAATCATGTTCATAGAAATGGCATGTTCATAGAAATGGTGACATCATGTTCACAGAAATGAAATCATGTTCGTAGAAATGAAATCATGTTTGTAGAAATGACATCATCATAATCATATAAATGATAATGTGCAATCTTTCATACAAACAATTTATGGTGTATGTATAAACATTAACTTCATTAAATCCAACACATTAATTGCTACATATGCTAATTTCTCATGAGAGTATTAATTTCTTTTCCATCTGACATTATGTGTCACTGTGTAAATAAAAGCATTTCAGGATGTGTTTTCTTGAAACTCAGCTTTTCTTCCATTTTTCACCAAGAAGCAAGTATCAGACCATCCCTAGCCCTTGTAAAACGAATTCTGTTCATACAATAGCAAAGTACATGTATAAAGGTTTGTTATACACTGACAGTAATGTCACCATAGCAACAGCATGTCTTGGACACTTATTGACCTATTTGTAAACAAATATGGAATGATTTTTAGGCGTCCAAAGTCCATGTCATATTAATACAGGACTGACACTTGAGCTGAGGTTAGAAATATGTTCCTTCCATAAACCTTTCACATCATTTCCAAGTTTGTAAAGGTTTGTGACATCTATAATTATTTACATCTTGGATGGTATTGGAGTGGGGTAATGAGAGAGTTTGATGGGAATGTTGGGGATGCAAGGGTTGGGGTGGGGACTAGGGTTGTTGACAGGGACTGCTCACTGAAAACAATGCAATCTTTACCATGAGTCACTCTGGTAATAAAACAACATTGCTAAAGATAAAATCAGCTTGGTGGGAAAACAGAATGTGTTTTCCATATCATAAGACTTCCTTCTTATCAAAGATTTAGATATTTATCTAACCAACTAAATCAGCAAGTACGTCAAGTAAGTCTTTCAACCGCCTTATAAATAGTGTTTCAGTGTTATTCTTTTCACACATCACAGTGCAACAAAGTTACAAGACGTCTGATATATTTCATCCGCCTTCCTACAGGTCTCCACCAATCTGCTTGAAGACAGAATCAACAGCATGAAGTTATCACCATTAGTACTACTCCTTGCCTGTAATGCTGTAGTATTCGCTCAGAACTCAGTATTTAATGATGAATGCCTAGACTACCATGTTTACTGTTTCCGTGACAACGTCTGTGCCTATACTCTTTTGACTCCAAGACAAGCTGACTTGACTTGTCCGTCTCTCCAGGAAAGCATTGTCAGCCTTCAAGGAACTGGGCAAGCTTTACAACAACTACAAGATGACATGACTGACCAGAGTCAGGTTCTACAACAGCTACAACAACAAGTACAGACACACCAGGAGAAGATTGAACAACTAGAGTTCATCAACTCAGAACAAGACATAAAGATACAACAACTTGAAACTGAAGTGTCCAAATTCAAAACAAGTGCAGCTGTAAGAACCACAGCAACACATGGCTGTAACAACGGCTACTTTGAACCACATCAAAATTTAACAACCTCTACCTATGCCTCTAATGACATTGCAGCTTTTGAAATATGCAACATAGAATACGTTGCTATGATTGTTCAGGGTAAATGTACAATCTATCAGTATATGGACACAGACAGTTTCTCCGAAATCCAAACTATTAGTCTTGTCACAACCATGCGAGGGGTAGAATATTTTGAAATGAACTCGGAGCATTACTTAGCCATCGCTGTTACACCGTATTACTCCACTCGTTTGGGTAAACAAATGTTGTACAAGTGGACAGGTTCACAATTTGAAGAATTTCAAGTTATTTGTGAGGAGAGCTACGAAGCTGAGGACTGGGCATTCACAACAGCCAACACTTTGAATGGTGAGAAACACTTCCTAGCTGTAGCAAACTATAAAAACAATGCTGATGGAAGTAACTATGAGTATGATGTTAACAGTGGTGTCTACACTTGGGACGGACAAAGTTTTGTTCACTTTCAAGACATTCCTACGAAGGGTGCCTTAGATGTCACCTTCTTCACAGTCAATGATGGGGTATACTTATGTTTTGGTAATGGTGGTACAGGAGACATTAAACGAAAAAATTATGACGTCCCCTCTGAAGTTTATAAACTGAACTCTGAAGGTACATCATTTGATCATCACCAATCATTGCCTATTGCTGGTGAATCTAATGCTGTTACTTCATTTCATTACAATGGTAATCTATTCTTGATGGATGGTCTACGATATGGTTCATCATTTGTAGCTGACTCCCCTATTTACATTTGGAATGACACACAGCAAGAACTCGTACTCCATCAAACATTGCCAACCACACAACCATTTGGGGTATGTGCCCTTGAAATTGATGGTGTTATGTTCCTTGCTGTTGCCAATTTCCAGGATGGTTCCTCCCCAACAGTTGACTCCATTATGTATAAGGCTAATGGAATGTACTTTGAAGAATATCAAGTGTTGAATACCTATGGCAGACGTGGCTATGCTTGTGGTGCACTGCAAACTGACACTGACCATTTCCTACTTGTCAATGTAATTACATACAAATATGAATAATACTGTATATCATACTGTCATAGTACATACATCAAATTATAACTCAATTTGGTCGTACTAGATCATACCAAAATGATTTCATGACAGTACGGAAAATATTTACAATTATGGGCAAATCATTTGGATAGGTATATCTTCCTAATTATGATTTTGATCCACACATTTTCAGAAAATGTTATCAAAAGATACAATAACTGTATGTTTTAAGGGATCATACTCTTGATGGGTATTGGTATATTGAAAAATGAAAAATAAATTTATGCAAAATGAATGATTTTATGAGTGACTCAGACTCGTTGTTATTGAATTGATTCAAATGTAAATGTCAACAAATATCAGTAATAGTTATCACTACAAACAATATTATCAACATTGTCACTAATTTTTATCATCAACGGACAATCCGAAAAAAATATATAAAATATATCACCACTGTAGACTATGCTTTGGATAGAATGAGGAAACATGTCAACAATAGATTTATACAACAACTCATAATGACTATACTGTATACCCTATGCATAGACATGTCAGCTGTTGGTAGCAAAGTTGTATAGGATTTCCTTTTCATACATAAAAGAAAACCATATCTGTCCCTGATACTTGCTGATGTAATATGAATAATGATAAATTAACTTGATTTATTTGAGGACCAGCTAATTAATGTCAAGAGTGTCAATTCTGATATTCCAGCGACATGTTGTATTATATTTTGAATGCAAATTGAGACCCTTTAATGAGACTGGGAATATCTATAACGGATCTTGATATATTTATCACTCTTATCAATTGCAATATTTGTAACCTAATAATGCAAAGAAACATGGACAGATATGGATCTCATAATTGCCTATCTGACATACAAACTAACTTAAGTTAAAAACAATGAGTCAGTTATACTTACTGGTAACATTGCCACAGGTCCAGTAGGAAAAAATCTTTGCCAGGCGACATTGTTATCAGTTGGCTAAAAACAAAAAATGATGCAAATGTTAATGTCACAAAAGGTCATTTGTCATACCTGATTACTGGTAGCAGTCTCATTTGACTACATGGTTGATTAGGTTTTTTTCCTGAATTACAATTGTTTCTTTCTGTCATACCCCTTGAGTCATTTCAAGATACTACCAAATAAGTCACGCTGAAGAAAAAGTTGTCAAACATAAAATGTAAATACTGATATTGTATTGTATTGTATTGTATTGTATTGTATTGTGTTGTGTTGTGTTGTGTTGTGTTGTGTTGTGTTGTGTTGTGTTGTGTTGTGTTGTGTTGTGTTGTGTCATGTCATGTTGTGTTGAATGAGGGTAGGGCATGGCACAACATGATGAGACAGTGTGGCATTGCATGCAATGGTGTTGTATTGTGCAGTAATATTATATAATATGGTACAGTATGGTACATCTTTTTCCATTACATCGTGTCTTATCGTATTGTAACATCAGATTACCTCAGCTAGTTGTAGAGTTGCTACTACAGCAGACTGGTCATAACTCCACACTAACTGGTTAATCTTCATCATTTGTCTGATACTAGAGCTAGGTCCATCAGCACCAATCAGAAGTTGTGTATGTATTTCCTCTCCATTTTCCAAAAACACTTTCACACATGGATGACAAAAAGTATCCCCTTGTTTAGGGACTTGAACATCTACTGCCCTTGATTTATATCTAAGTTCTACTCTGTCATCTTTTAGTGAGTCAAGTACTTTACATAAAGCTATGACAGTCACATCATTTTCTACAATGTGTGCAACTTCTCGTGACAAATTTTCACGATCAAATGTGATGATTGCATTAGAACAGGCATCCCAGACTTGTATCCGTTTGAATGGATTGACCCTCATCCTGGTCATGTGATCCCATGCACCAATATCTGCATGAAAATGTCATATCAATTAATTGAGGGGACAAGGTAACCAAACAATCGAATAGCTCCTCTATATTTTCAAACAAAAGTTGTATACATTATAAAGTACATATTTTATAAAGCTGCCATCATGGGCATCTTCAAAGTTTGAATCACAGTATCACATCTATCTAGGACAGTAAGTATAGTTTAATGGAATGATAAGTCATCTACTACAAACTTTCATCACGCATTGATTTAATTATTCAGCATTATTGTCTCTCACTGAACCATGAACAATATATTCTCCACATCTATCCAATGTAGTTAAAAAAATCATGTGTGATCAACAAAAAATACATGTACACCAAAATGTAATACAGCCACTAAGAATTAAAGATATCACTGTCTCAAACACAATTTTATTTAAAATAAAGAGTTTCAGAGTAGAAGTCAAAATTATCACTTCATTGTATTCACTCTGTTCAAATAAACAATCACACTGAAGATATTGTTATGTACTCTAAGACAACATTACTCACCTTTTAAGAAGTTAACTGTCCCCGGATTAAGTGAACATACTCTATTACTGTACTTTTCTGGTAGTTTGTCACTGTATGTTTTGGCAGGAGCTGCCTCAAGTAATAAAATCTTCTTGCCTTCAAACATAGGATGGGTTCCTGCAATGTAAATAATAGTTAGGCTGGGTTTCTATCTGAATCACTGCCTACAGGATCACTGTCATTATCATCAAAACCATGGTGAGCACAAAATGGCAGTGCAATGGGAATATAGAGTAGAGATACTAGCATCAAGACCATCACACAAACATTGTAACTGTCTTTGCCATTATCATCATCATCATCATCATCATCATCATCATCATCATCATCATCATCATCATCATCATCATCATCATCATCATCATCATCATCATCATCATCATCATCACCAGCACCATCACCCACTAGCTGCAATAATTGTAGCGTCTTGTTGCGGTTTTGTGGGGTTTTTCGTCTGTTTTGGTGACTTTTTAAGTTTTTGTGTTTAACCCGCACCTAGGTTAGGTGCGGGTTAAACACAAAAACTTAAAAAGTCACCAAAACAGACGAAAAAACCCGCAAAACCGCAACAAGACGCTACAATTATTGCAGCTACATCACCCACCAACCCCCAAACCCCAACCCCCAACCCCTCCCCAGTGTTGTCTTTGCTTTACAATGCATGATACATTTTAGCGGTTCATAACTCATTACCTAGGGCACAAGCCATTGCATTGCCAACCATTCCCCCACCAGCAATGGTAACATGATAGAATCCAGGGTCATCACGTTGCACTTCTTCTGATGGCCCTTGAGCAGTGCAAAGGCTCCTTGCAACATAAAGACTTCTTGTCCACAAATTTCTTGGGCCAATAAGGCTAACAGATGTTTTTAAAGCCGCGCACAGTGACATGTCCTTGTTTCATGTGTTTTGATTCCGTAACACGAAATTTCACCAGAGGAAACACAAGAAAACAACCAAACCCCATCTCGTCCAATCATCATATCGATATTAAAGACGTGAACTATAACGCCAATTATGATTGGCTATTATCACCAGACGACATCATGGCGGACCAAGGAAGCAGAAGTCTGCTTGGACTGCTGAACGGAATCGCGAAATCAACATACTATGGCGACATTGATGTCACCAATGACTTTCTAAAGGAAGAGCTTTATCCAAACATGTCATTAGATGAATTTCAAGCTCTCCTTACCAAATGTACATCACTTCTAAAGGTAAACAGATCACACTTCGCGATGTGCACTCGGACTAAATCCGCCTCCTCGTAACTTAATATAGGTCACAGGGGGAGTAGACTGCCGAGCCGGTGTTGTTGCATCAAAACAAAGTTCAGTGCGATCTCTAATTAGATTGAATCATCCTACAAAACGGTAACTTAAATCCGCCAATATTCGTGATCAAAATTATGAGAATTGAGAATTTTTGGCGAAACCATGAGGGTGCTCTTTGGCTTATGCTCATAATCGTGATAATGCATACACATTTATGCCCATCAAATACTTAGTATAGTGAAATGTAATATTACCAATAATACTGTGTAGCTTTACAACTTTTAAGATGTGATATAATCTTTTAAACTGTTCCCAAAGGTTTGCTGTTAATGCGCCATGCCATGCCTGTCGTTTCCTTTTCCCAAGTAATCAATTTGGCACCTTGAAATCATAGAAGCTGCAAAGATATAGTGAGATCTTTGTGTCCCCAAGTACATGAGGGCAGCTTCTTTATGGAGTCAGTTTGCTTCTATTCCTTCCTGAGTGGATAAGTTTGTATATTTAAACAATAATGTACGCCCTCCCAGCCCATAATGGATGAAAGCAAACTTTGAACGACATAATGGGCGAGGCGACAGCCGAGCCCATTATGGAGTGCAAAGTTTGCTTGAGTCCATTATGGACTGGGAGGGCATACATTATTGTTATTATTTTATAGTTTTGCCAATTCCAGTGAATTTGGAGACCGAGAAACGCTAAACAACGTATACTATACACAGCGCTGAACATTGTCTGCCATGTTCGGCCCGGAAGCTGAATACTAATCATAGCGACACACGTACGTACACGTACACACACATATACATTTCTGTGAACACAGATTTTGTTTCATTTTAATTTGAATCTTTAAAAAAAAATTGTTATGGTGTTTACCCCATAATTTCCCACACCTTTATTGCCTTATGGACATAAGCTTGTATTGTTATGCTCGTTCCGGGGCCGCGATGCCCAATAACGGAGTACATTATCAGTAATAATGTGCAGCGATGACGTCACAAAATTCACTGGAATTGGTAATGCTATAATATAATGTTTAATATTAATCGAGGAGTATTATTGCAGTAGTTGTAAAGGTATTTGTTTATTAGTGCTAACAATGCTATCAACACCTCACACTTTCAAATATAAAGAAAATGTAGGGATTCCATTTGACATTTATTGACAAATAAAAAAATGACCATTAAGCTACACATATTTTAAACAAGCAAAAATACATGTGATGTCAAAATGTGAGGGAAACATCATTGAAAGAATCTGAAAAAGAAACATGAAAGATGAAGGGGTCTATAGTCTAGTGAAGTGATGTAACGCAATACAAATGGCATTCCCTGATCTATCAAAATAAGACCTAATATTAAACTTTGACCTTGATGAAATATAATTATATATGATGAACATCCAATTTAACAACAAAGTTTATAGTACAAAGTGAATTTTAGTTTAGCTATTTAAAAAATCTTGCATATAACCTACTATCAAAAAATAAATTATGAAGTCCTTCCTTGTCTTACCACCGTCATTAACCATTAGCCTCTTTACAACAGTGCGTAGTAGAAGTAGATGCCATGTACAGTTCTAATATATTGCATTTTGTTGATTGCGTTGTAGAGCATAGCATCAGCTGACATGGATTTTAATCAGTTGGAAGCCTTTTTGACTTCACACACAAAGAAACGAGCAGGTGGCATTACTGAGGAACAAGCTGCAGTGTTCGCAAAATTCTGGAAGAATCACAAGGCAAAAATTCATGAAAGTATTGTGAGCCAGGTAAGCAAACTTTGTGTTATACATGTAATAGATGGTGGTATAAGACACTGATACATCTTATAAATAGAATACTTTTACTGCATCACTTGGGAACCATAAAAATATTGTCAGTATTCAGGACATTCTTTATGCCTTTAAAAAAATAAAATAAAATAAATTTAGCTTGGACATCAATCAGGCAGTTCACACAGTTGACAAACACGTATCAATGCGGACCTCAAAACAAATGTACAAAAGTAATGGCAGACAATAACACAAAACAATAAATTCAATACTTGCTTCTCATTTGACAGTTGACATAAGCTTTGACAGTAAAATATCAAATACTAATTTTCATATATAAAAAAATTGAACATTCTTGTATTTTGAAAATTTAGCTCCTTGAACTTTTTGAAGAAAAAATAAAATTAGGTTCATGGGCTCTATTCCTCTACGTATAAATTTAGATCAATTATAAGGCAAAACTTTTGCTCAATAAGAAGTAAATTTCATTTTCATAAGTCATCATGTCATATATTTTCACATGATTATTACATTCTCTAACCTTCATACATAATTACTTCATCATAGTCTTTAAGGTATGTCATGGCGCCCTCACACCAGCCAACCCTTTGTAGAGCAAGGTCATTGAGAGTGAAGTGACAGATGTATCTTAGTCTAACTTCATTGATCATGCAATATGTATAGTTCTTTAACCCAGTTTAATTGAAACTGTTGCTTTCTACATTATTATCAGATTGACTCAAAGTTGACATGGCTATATATTGTTGCTGATAAATCAGTCATGTGACAGTTATGACAGTCATGTGACACTTGCCATGTCACAAGTCATTGGTCATTAGTTCAAAAATGCCAGCAATGTCAATGATAGCAACCAGGAGACTTGTCATCGTAATTCTTCTATTCAGCTCTGATAGTACAGTCATACTATGTTTACTCAACCAGTCCTGTGTCCTCTTACTGACCCAGCTATTTTTAGCCTCAGTGGGTTTGTTAGGTCTCTTGTCAATGGTATGGGGTCATTGATGTGATGTTTTTATGATTACTGCTGTTTTGGTTTACGAGTACTTGTACTTTTAGAAAACTACTCACAACATGGAGAAAAAAAACACAATTGAGTATATGGACATTACAGTTGTACACACTCGCTACATTAGAAATAGGTTTGAAATTATGAGCAAACTTTTCTTGCTTTGTTATGAGTCAACAAAATGTACATTGAATTTCTTTTTCATATATTCTTTCAAAATGATATTTCCCTTTCATATATATTTCTTCATATTATAGAGTACATGGAATAACACATTGAAGAATGTGAGTTGGCGAATTGATCTGAAAACACAGGCTCGGCACATAGACCAGTTACATGCACCCACTGCTATTGTAGAACTACAACTAGCCAACGGACAAGAGAAAACAAAAGTAAGAAACCAGAAATCAGTTGTTCTTATCTAGCAGAATTGACATATTTTAATTATGTGGGAGTGACATAGCTATAGGTACTGCTAACTTTTTTAGCCCCCAAAGGAGGGGCTATTATGATGGGCTCTGTCAGTCCATCCATATGTGCATTCATTCATGATACGTCATTTCTCAACCATGTAATATGGAACCGAGTTCAAGCAAACCTGGCATAAAGCTGACATATATGGGATATTTGAATGTCTCTTTGTTTCATATGGGCAAATTTGACCCAATAATGGTGGCCATATTTGTGGTTAACAATCAGTATTTACTCAATGATCTGTCTTTACCTACTTTGATAACAGTCACCTCCCATGCATTTATGCAACTAACCTTTAGAGAAGTGTTAACAAAGAAACATTCAAATACTGTAAATTGTTTACTTTTTGAAATGGTGAAACATGAAGAATCAATGTGTCATAACTGTTCCAACTAACCCTGTCAGATTTGTAGATGATGTGTGATAAAGTCAGCAAAGACTAGTACAATAGCTGTTGTTACTAAATTTATAATGAACTTCCAGTTCAGAGAATAACAAAGTAACATGACACAAAACCTCTTATACATTACAGTGTCAAAAAATATAAGAGAAAACAAACTTGTACAGAAGGTAGTGAAAAGTCAATGTAAAAACTTGTCAGTGTGCCTAACATAGATGTATAGTTCCATAAACATTATAACGATAGTTCCTGCTAATTCTTATATTTTGAGTTCTGATTTATTCATTATAACAAAAATTACAAATGGATCTTGGCAGACATTCATGCAAATATTTATTCAATGTGAAATGCCATAGACGATTAAAATTATTGACTTTTACAGACTCCTTTTCTTAAAACATGTGTAATCAAATGTGTAACATACTCAGTTGTGATACAAAGTCCAATAAAACAAGTTGTTTTGGATTTAGAGGAAGAGAATCATTGCAATGTCCCTCCCGAACATTTCCTCTAGACAATCACCTCTTGTGGCCTGTAACATAAATCACTGTATGTGACTGTAACTATGTAGTAACTGACTGAATAAACACTTTCAGTTTTAATAGATTACTTCAGTTGCATGCCATGTAATATTAATACATGTACCTTGATAACAAGATGAATTATAACTTATCTTGATTAATGTTTGATATTAAACATAGCAGTGATAATTTATGTACTGTCAAGCTGTATAAAAAAATTAACCTTATAGTTACTATTCAATGTGTTCTGGCCTCCAAAGCACTGCTCACTTTTTAATAACAACCACATCAGATTGTCAACCCCAGTGGACATAGCCCAGGAGCTGTAGGAATGAGCCATGTCCATCTGTCTGTGCATCAGTCTGTCTGTCTGTCTGTCTGTCTGTCTGTCTGTCTGTCTGTCTGTCTGTCTGTCTGTCTGTCATTCCATGAACAGCCCTATCTCTGACACCTATGAATGATTCACTGTCAACCAAACCAGCACAAATGTCAGATGTTATAGAGTACATATGCACATCACTTCCTTTGATGACTGACCATTGTTGCCAAACAACAGCCATAGTTATTGTAAAAATTCAAAATTAGTATTTTTGGCCATAAATTAACTTGAATGCACAGAGACTCCATTCAGATGATCTTAGCCCTTAACCTTCAACTTCAAGGTCAAATAGCTAGTTGCTCACTTACGTATTTGAACTGATATTGTATAGATACAAATAGTATTTGTATCAAAAGATGTAAATTTCATGACTTTGATGACTTTTTTTTTTCAGGAGACAGAGGTTGTTAGGTTTGAAATGGATGAAGATAAACTGTCAGGGGTAATCAAGAAATTGGAAGACATAGAAAAACAGATTAGTGTGCATTGTCAGTGATTCAATCTTCCTTTAAGACACTAGATATATTATCTATATTTTATATATTCTATAGAAAACAATACAAAGTGCATCTTCCACACTTAGTATATCCAATGCATCATCAATTTGTATGGCTATGCTCTATTCACAGTCTCCACAGTTAGTCCTTAGTAACACAGCTGCATTAATCCTTAGATTGCTTTCCAATGTATCTGCACACTAAAACACTGAGGAGACATAAAAGACAAGCTTCGCTAAAGTGTCACATACTGAGCATATAGGCTTTTTATATACTCAAGTGAATATACTGGAAACATAAAATCCTTATTTAACTATTCTAGTACAGTGTTAATGTCGATGCATGTCCTCGATGAATATACTGGAAACATAAAATCCTTATTTAACTATTCTAGTATAGTGTTAATGTCAATGAATGTCCTCGATGAATATACTGGAAACATAAAATCCTTATTTAACTATTCTAGTACAGTGTTAATGTGTGTATATGGTTCAGTGTATGGATAAAGATAGTTCCTTATGACCTGACCTTTGACCTTACATCTTCATGTCAAGAATGATGGGATAAGTGAAGACTGTTTGAAATTTTATAAAGTGATTCGTGTTGTTGTGGTGTTCCTTCAAACTATGTCTAGACTGATAACCAATCACATAATTGAAGAGATTTCACAGACACACAGGAATGAGGAGTCTGGAGTTTAGTTCAGTCCTTGCATCAATCATTGGCTATCATGTAATGATATAGTGATCAGAAAGTGTTTATAAACCTTGAGTGGGGTAATAAGTTACAAGTACATGTATACAGTATAAAGTAGTATCAAGTAATTTTGTTCTGTTTAATTTTGAACATAAGTACAGCTTTGTCAGCTACATAAATGAATGTTCATGGACTGTGGGTTTATAGTTACTAAAATGAAAATGTTTGTGAGTAGAAATTTTAAAAATCTTATCATGTATTTGTTTCAAACATTTTGTCAACTACAACATTTTGACTTGATATGTATGTAATTCTTTATCTGCAGCTAAAAAGGTTGCAATTGCTCCCCAAGTGTAAACTTATATTTCTTTTACATAAAATATTTTGTGATATATATGTATGATGTAAATCTTGTGACATGACATAATGCCATGTCTTGTCAAATTTCAATGCACAGAGCAACATTTTTTTACAAGTTGCCTGTTGTCTCACTCAACTGAAAGTTCCAACATGAATTTTCACTAAAAAGACAAAGTTTGTTCTTAATTGCCAATAACTTAACTTTTCCCCAGAGACATGTTCTTTTATTTTGTAATTTTTTTCAGACTATCTTGTAATAACTAGAGAAAGAAAATTTAGCCAGATGTCGTCTATTGAAAATATTGAATACAAAAGTGCAATATGGTATAAAACCAGAGCAAGTCAATGGATTGTTCAGTGTCCTTACATTTTTACCTTCCGTAAGGAAGGTTATAATATACCGACGAAGTCTGTGTGTGTGTGTGTCTGTATCACGGTATCTGAAAAAACGGCTGCATCAATTCAAACGAAATTTCATAGACATGTTCCATAGGCTAATGGCCAGAACTGATTAGGTTTTGGTAATAATCCGATGAATATTAATGGCCAATTTGAGTAATTAATCTATCGAACGAGTATAAAGTTGGTGGCAGATTCAGATTCAGTTTCAGGTAGCATTATCTTATGAACGTTATATTGAGCGTCAGATGGCCTCAGATCTGAATCTGATGCCAACTTTATACTCATGCTCTACACTACTGAGAAAGACTCTGGTTTCAGGGGTTTCATGCCAACCTTATTTTGTGTTTCCCTTGGATCTGCACTCTGCATTGGCTGCACAAACACGAGAAAAAAGAAGACAGAGGCAGTCAGATGGCCTCAGATCTGAATCTGAATCTGACGCCAACTTTATACTCATGCTCTACACTACTGAGAAAGACTCTGTTTTCAGGGGTTTCGTGCCAACCTTATTTTGTGTTTCCCTTGGATCTGCAATCTGCATTGGCTGCACAAACACGAGAAAAAAGAAGACCGAGGCAGGGTATTTAAGTGATTCAAACTCGCCAGAAAACAATTTTTTTTCTTGGCCTTAAAATAGGTTTACAATGAGCGCGGAGTTCACAAACAGGTGAAATATTTATCATCGTTTCAATTTCGTCAAATATGGACATCATTTTCAAATTTCACACACTGATGCGCAGATGAATAAAGAGAAATCGTGTCTTTTTAGATTTTCGATAAGAAGTTTAGGAAGTATTATATTGACCTCAAACCATCTCCTTTTTACCGTGTTCTTTTCCAATTTCTGTCGATAACAAACTAACGCTGTTTGTTGCAAGGCTTGTACATAATCATTTATCTACCTCTGTATCTCAGGATATAAATACACTCTCACATATTTATCAAGTGTAATAATCTATAATTTATACCCAAATGTGTGGTCAAAATATGGAAAATAGACCAAGCCTCACCTATAGCTTACAAAGAAAATTTCGCAACAATATATCAATAATGGTGACCTATACATTGACCTCTATATAATTAGTGTAGTGAGGAATGTGTAAACTTGTGGTGGGACAGAAGGAAGTTCAACACGCACATGCCATATCCCGGGGATGTAGGGGATCACGAAAACCGAGTGAAGTCAAGGATGGCAAGCTTTCCTGTGCTGAGAATAGGAGGTGTGGCGGGCATTTGAACAACATTTTTGACAACTAACTTTCATTGGGACTTGATGAATCACAGATATAGAGCTAAATTTCTTGCATAAATCCTTACGGAAGGCATTCAGTTTAAATCTGGTAATATTTTATGTATGGGGACATACATTCTTAAACCTATACTATATTCAGTGATGAGTTAGGTGACAGCCATGCGAATGTACTTGTGTATGCCTTCCTCTATCTCTCTCACTCTCTGTCTCTCTGTCTGTCTGTCTCTCTGTCTGTCTCTCTCTCTCTGGAGACTTTTTGAACATTCAAACCTCAGGAGCAGTCGTTTACCTTGTAGTTTGCAAAATAGTACACATTTAGGCTGCATTCACAAATAATGGGCAGGGGGGGTCGGAGGAATTGAGGGGGGACTTGAACATTTGGAGGGGGGGTTGAACATTTTTGGTGGGTTCGGGGGGGGGGGGGGGGGGGGGGGGACCTAAAAATATTTTCCACATATAATAATGATGAAAACACATTTTGAGATCCCCAATGTCTTTTTATAACTTAAGTGTGTGTTGAGTTGCTTATCTCACCCATTGTTGATCACAACTGTAAAATGAGCACAGGAAGAGACTGCACAATATAGATAGCCCAAAATCACTGCAAAATGAGTATGACATAGTCTATGGACAATTTCAAAGCATTGCACTATTTATCATACTCGACATCGGCTGATGGCATGTTGAACTGTCCTGAAGTGAATTTAATTTTTTAAATAAACGTTTTGAACTGTCTTGAACTACATAAATAAATAGATAAATAAATAACAATGATAAATAAAACTCTTCCAAAAAACATGTATATAAAATCCTTTATGATTTCAGGTGGAAAGTACTTGTGACATTTCTTACAATTTATATTTGTAAAATGAATGTAAACTGGTAAATAAAAAATGTATAAATATGAATAAATTTTGTAAAAATTAAATAGTTTAATCGTTTAAAAGTTAAATTTACACCATCCCTTAATTATTTGTTATCCATTTGTACCTGATTGATTATTGAAAGTTTTGAGCAAAGGACATCAAGCTCTGCATCTGAAGGCATATTTTGATAAATGTGAAATGAGTATAAATAGCCTGTCAGGCTGTCACTGATATTTGGTTGGTGGTGGTGGATCAACAGGTTTGATACTAATACAAATACATAGTTACAAATAAGATTGTTGTTGAGACCCTTCATAGGGCTAATAACCACACGGACTAATAGTCTTTGCAAATTAGGCTCATCTAAAATGTCTAGAGATGCAGAGCTCATTGTGTAATACTATTGAGTGAAACTTTCTCCTATCCAAAAAAATAAAACAATGCAATATATGAAATTTTAAAGTATATAAAAAAACAAGGCAATATTTAAAATAACCCCTCAGCAACATGATTTTGTCTAGTCTCTACAACCATCTACTGCACTTCTGTCCATTTTGTCACTCTCAATAGCTTACTCCTCATTCTCATTCTCCTCCTCATCATAATCATCATCATCTTCTTCTTCTTCTTCTTCTTCTTCTTCTTCTTCTTCTTCTTCTTCTTCATCATTATCGTCATTTTCAGCATTTCCATCACTATCTTTCTCAACTTTCTCACCATCACCAAGAATTGATGAATAGTTGTACAAAGAGACAGTCAATTACAAAAGAATTGTTGCAAACTGAAACATTATATACAATTATGGCCACCATTTTACCTGTTATTTCCATGGATCTGCATCATAGCTACCATGGTGTGTATTTATTTGCTCGGAATACATACAAGACTGTCAGTGTTTGGCTTAAAGGACAGAGTTGCCATATTTTAAAAGTTTACATGTATTTTTTTTATTTTGAATGCAAATTTGTATATGCTGTTTGCAAAAGACTGTACAGTAGTCTAATTGTCTCGAGATCCATTAATTTTAAAAACACTATGCAAATAATTCAGCACTGTTCAGCCAAAAAACATTAGTGAAACTGGAGAACTAAAAATCATTTCAAAATTTGACAGCGTTTTAACAAAAAAGGGTGCAAAACATGTATATACACAAGTTCCTGTATAAAAAACAACTAACATTAATTACCCTGTGTTCAGCTTCAATATACACTCAGTATAAAATGTTAAAATCTGTGCAAATGAGTAAAATCTGGAGATTCCAAATGTAAACATGTTCATGCAATTACATTAGAGACAATGTATGTATGTATGTATGTAATTGTATGTATGTATGTATGTATGTACATGTATGTATGTATGTATGTATGTATGTATGTATGTATGTATGTATGTATGTATGTATGTATGTATGTAGGTATATGTATGTATGTATGTATGTATGTATGTATGTGTGTGTGTGTGTGTGTACACATGTGTATGTGTATGTGTGTGTGTGTGTGTGTACACATGTGTATGTGTGTGGCTATACAATGTATATATGTTATAAAAATAAACGGAGTGTCTGGTGACAAGCGCTTGTCAGCAGCATATTGTTCTCGTGACAAGCGCCGAGCGTACATGTGTACTACAGCCTGGTCGACGTCAACATGTGCACTAGTACTGACCCGTACCTTTGACACAATTAAGGCCCGGAATGGAGTTATACCGTCACCGTGTCGTTTTCCTGTAGTAGTTTCAAGTTTCCCACCCCAGCTTTAATAGTACTTGAGATTTAATGTTTATTTCACGATTCGGCGTTTAACTTGCGCGGCCGGTGAGCTGTCGTCAGCTGTATGTCATTACTTTGAGGCCATCACTGCACATGGGATAAAACAAGTAAAAAAGACCACGCAACACCACAAAAACTATACGCATTTTACCTGTCCTTCACAATAATGAATGTTATTGATGCAACAAACTTTAGTTGTTTTAGATTAATTACCTTTACTGTTTACACGTTGCACGTAGTACTACATCACATACGCGGCCATGGCCATGGAGCATATAGGCGGTGAAGTGTACATGTAATGTGTGTACGCGGCGGACTTCGCGGTTGTTGGAAAAAACAGGAGCTATCACACGTAAATTAACAGTTTTAAGAACTGATGGTGTTTGATAAAGTGATAAAGTGCAATCAATTTCAAGGGTAATAAGAACGTTTTACACTTGACGCCAAAACACATCATAATGGGTGTCAAAGGTCACGCTTGTCAGCAGCATATTGTTCTAGTGACAAGAGCTTGTCAGCAGACTCGGCCAAAAATAAATGTGTGTGGGGGGGGGGGGGGCTTGAAAATTTCTGACCATGTGGAGGGGGGGGGGTCTGAATTTTTTGGGTTTTGGGGGCTTGAAAAAAAATCTAATTTTGTCATGATTCCTCCGAACCCCCCCCCCCCTCCCATTATTTGTGAATGCAGCCTTACCTATATAATATAAATTTATTTTGGCATAGGTAAGTTAAAGTGTGTAGGTATTATAGCCTGTATACAGTTGTATGCTAACTCTAGTAAAATTGAGGTATTGAAGACAATTTTCGAGTACTCTATGGCTTTCGATAATATATATGGTCTGCTGGAGTTGATTACCATTTTAGTTTAATGTAGTGTACCATACTGTACATCTCTGAAGTGAAGAGGGGGGACGGGGTAACTGTATAATTACACATTAAAATATGTGTAGCCGGGGAGGGGCTACGAAAATCCTTGGGTTCATTTTGGGGCCCATGGACATATGTACTCTTTGCTAATGAGAAAGTGATATTTTCAACAACCAAGTCATGGAAGTCGGGTATGGTCTGGCAAGGTTATCGATCGATTGGTGAAAAAGAAAATTCAAAGACAAATCATTAACGACAATATTACGTAATTCTAGAACTCTATTGTCTAATTCTTTGACATCCAATTATTTGGACAGGAGTTGTTCGTCACTACATGTCATATGCTAAGTTACTATCACTTGCTGTTTGTCCGCATGCACAAACACTCACCCGGTACTTTAACAATTCATGCGAAATTCATTTCAGTTACCACGTATAGATTTTGAGTAGCTTTTTTCGGGGCTTGGAGGCTGTGTATGTACTGAAGGAGGCACACTGATTTATGTAATGGATAAGGTGGTGAAGTTCATGACAAGTGACTACAATGTCGCAAGAGTACAGAAATTTTTTGGAGTCGAGTCAGACGATCATCACGACCTGAGAACTTCAGAAGAGCTGCTGAATGGCAAGGTACAGACTGCACATGATGCAACCCTTGACGAAATTGATGGGAACGCGAATAGTACTACTCCCGACCTACGAGTCAATAATGGAAGCTATCACAGATATAATTTGCGTTCTGGAAAGAAACCAAACAAGCACGGAGCTGTCAAAACAAATGCAGAATTTGCGAATGAAACGTCAACAGAAACACCGTCTACTCTGCAGAGAAAACATGCCAGTGAAGAAGAAAATGACAAGGAGCTTAAATACAAGATCAATTCGAAATTGTGGTTTTATGTGTTCCACTTTGGTGCCTTACTCGGAAACGAGACTTTTTTGATAGCATTTTTACCTTGGTGTTGGTGGAACATGTCGGAATGGTTGACGCGCAGAGTTATCGTCATGTGGGTTGTCGTAATGTACTTCGGCCAAAGTACTAAAGATATTGTAAGATGGCCGAGACCACGTTCTCCACCTGTGGCGAAATTAGAAAATCTGTACTGGAACGAATTCGGTATGCCTTCGACCCATGCAATGATGGCCGTGTGTATACCCTTTACAATGCTTAATTTGACCATGGATAAGTACCAGGTAAGTGTATTAATCAATTATAATAAAAATAACCCAGCAAATTAAAATTATATCTCTTGCTGTAAGAACGTGTAACACGTGTAAAGTGGACTGCAACGTCAAGCAACAGTCAGAATGTTTTATCGAACGATAATAACTAATATCGATCTTGGCCTTGGACATAGTTTTTACATAACTGTTTGACCGCCCATTGCCAGTTCCCTCTGTAAAACCGCCACTATTTTACTTTATTAAACATTAAAATGAATCCTATAAATCACCCGGTCTTGTCAACATGTTTAGTACTTTTACCTGAGAATCTAAATTCTCGCATGCCATGCCAGAGCACACATTTCTGTGGTTCGTTTTGGACGGTGGTTTATAAAGTTGCTGAATCTACTGAATTCGCATCTCGCTTTCAACGAAATGAAAGCCCATTCATTTACATGTACCAGGTGCATGCATATATGGGCGTTCACTTTTTAAAATTCTTTTAATGTAGTATACCATACTGTACATCTGTGAAGTGAAGCGGGGGGGGGGGGGGTAACTGTATAATTACACATTAAAATATGTGTAGCCGGGGAGGGGCTACGAAAATCCTTGGGTTCATTTTGGGGCCCATGGACATATGTTCTCTTTACTAATGAGAAAGTGATATTTTCAACAACCAAGTCATGGAAGTCGGGTATGGTCTGGCAAGATTATCGATCGATTGGTGAAAAAGAAAATTCAAAGACAAATCTTTTTTGGCCTCTGTTGTAACATGGTTGTAAGTTTTAGTCGCCCGTTTACAGCAAGTACATGCATTTATGGAACATCCCTCGAATAGTATTGCTGTAGCAAAAGGAGAGAATAATTAACACGAGTTATTGATAATCGTTAGTAAATCAAAGCGTTAGGCCTACATTGTAGAAATACCGACTGTCTTTTGGAGACAATGTATCAGTGACCATCAGTTGACTAAGGGGTAGACCATTCGATATCTTGGGGGGGGGGGCTTGGAAGATTGGTGGAGAGTCATTTTTTTCCCCACCTGCTTGCCTGAGATTTATTTTTTCTCTCCTTCGCTTATGCTGGCAACTTTTTTTTTTTGCTTCTTTGAGATATTCGGATTTTATAGAAACTTGAATTTGATTTGTAGTCGATACATGTAGTTTCTGAAATAGGATGTATATTCACCCCTTCTGACAAATTCATACTGAAGAGACTAGAACAATTTAGATTAAGTTCTTTTATAAAATATCTAATAGTATGAAGATTACGATAACAAAACCTTCAAGTTCACTTTTGCCCTAAAGTGCAAAATAAGTGAAGCACTGATTGTGAAACAGCCAAACACTTACATGACATGATGTTCTGTAACTAGTGTGGTAGCTATGTATTATATGTATAATTTTATGTATAGTTATGTTTGAACCCGTACATGAAGTAATATTTAAACAATTTATGAAAGAAACAGAGACAAGAACAAATATATATATATATGTACCACAGGCTAATGAAACTGACTGGTCCCTGATATGTGTTTGAAACTGTTTGTCATGATTTGACAAGTATCCTGGTTGGAGAGGTACGAGCAGGTTGAACAGTATACTCCAACCTGTGCATCATTTCCTTGCCAAGACATTTTTTTTTCTAGCAGCAGGTCCATCTTTTTTTTCTATCACCCACTTATATCCGGATTTTTTTTTTAGCAAATCCATTTGGCATCTTTTTTTTCCCGAAATCTTCCAAGCCCTCCCCAGGATATCAAATGGTCCACCCCTAATATTCACAAAGATGGTGGTTGGAGTCTTTCTCCAGCGTCTATGGTTCATTATACTATGTATGTATTAATACACCATAGTTATATATATATATTGCTAGAACTAAGGAAGCAATACATCTGCAGTCATGATTCAGCCTTTTATCATACTTTAGCAATACTACAATATACTATAATTTACATATAGGTTAGATTCAACTTGCATATTTATGCAATGGGTTCTTTATCTGTTTTAGCTCTGGAGCTGATATGATAAGAGTGTGGTTTACAGATTACGAAATGGGTATTCTGAAAAAACACACCAATGTTTTAGTTCTGAATTTACACCCAGCTTTGATTTTTTATTAAAATCACTGTTTGGATAGCTAATGTTATGTTATGATTGTACCCATTTTTATAATTACATAAATGAGTAAACAACATTTAATTACATGAAAAGCGTTTGAGCTTAATTTCATTCCCACTGTCAAATTAATTTGTAGAGATAATGATTAAAGCTGCTCTAGCTGCAAGTGGAATGGGTTTTTGTTAGATCACAGTCCTTCTATCACATAGATGGACAGTGGTACTATATACCCTGAACAGTACTGTGGGTAAACGGATTTGTGCAGCTGCACACATTACATGGAGGATGTGCTATAACAATATCAGCTTGTTGTACATGGTACAATATATAAAATTGATTTTTGGGTCTGCAACCAAAAAAATCAGTGGGCAAATGCAATCAAGAGTGTTAACCTGTTACTATACTATAACAATTAATCCACAATTAACATGTACAAGGCCTATTTATTGATAGCTAAATTTTATTAGAATATATATTGTTGGTTGTCAGGTCAAAAAAATAATAGTCAGTTACAACAATGCAGTTAGTTGAACCAGTTACCAATTACAATTATAATGAGAAAAAAATAATTAAATCACATTCTCGCATGACTGTAGCAAAGTGATGGACATCTGTAAAGTTTCTTCACCCTATAAAGTGCTGACATCATAAAGCCTCACAAACATTACATTGAGACACTGATGACAAGATTAGTGGAATCTAAGAAGGATAAAGGCAAGATAAGATTATACATTGCCTATCTAAGTGTTATATTAGTTTGTGTAATACACTACAAGTTAGACTGGCACAGTCCTACTAGTACTGGCACAGTCCTACTAGTACTAGCACAGTCCTACTAGTACTAGCACAGTCCTACTAGTGCTGGCACAGTCCTACTAGTACTAGCACAGTCCTACTAGTACTGGCACAGTCCTACTAGTGCTGGCACAGTCCTACTAGTACTAGCACAGTCCTACTAGTACTGGCACAGTCCTACTAGTACTGGCACAGTCCTACTAGTACTAGCACAGTCCTACTAGTACTAGCACAGTCCTACTAGTGCTAGCACAGTCCTACTAGTGCTGGCACAGTCCTACTAGTACTGGCACAGTCCTACTAGTACTGACACAGTCCTACTAGTACTGGCACAGTCCTACTAGTACTAGCACAGTCCTACTAGTACTTGCAGTCCTACTAGTACTGGCACAGTCCTACTAGTACTAGCACAGTCCTACTAGTACTAGCACAGTCCTACTAGTGCTGGCACAGTCCTACTAGTACTTGCACAGTCCTACTAGTGCTGGCACAGTCCTACTAGTACTGGCACAGTCCTACTAGCACTAGCACAGTCCTACTAGTACTAGCACAGTCCTACTAGTACTAGCACAGTCCTACTAGTACTTGCACAGTCCTACTAGTGCTGACACAGTCCTACTAGTACTAGCACAGTCCTACTAGTACTAGCACAGTCCTACTAGTACTGGCACAGTCCTACTAGTACTGGCACAGTCCTACTAGTACTAGCACAGTCCTACTAGTACTAGCACAGTCCTACTAGTGCTGGCACAGTCCTACTAGTACTTGCACAGTCCTACTAGTGCTGGCACAGTCCTACTAGTACTAGCACAGTCCTACTAGTACTAGCACAGTCCTACTAGTACTTGCACAGTCCTACTAGTGCTGACACTGTCCTACTAGTACTAGCACAGTCCTACTAGTACTAGCACAGTCCTACTAGTGCTGGCACAGTCCTACTAGTACTGGCACAGTCCTACTAGTGCTGGCACAGTCCTACTAGTACTTGCACAGTCCTACTTGTACTGGCACAGTCCTACTAGTACTGGCACAGTCCTACTAGTACAAGCACAGTCCTACTAGTACTAGCACAGTCCTACTAGTGCTGGCACAGTCCTACTAGTACTGGCACAGTCCTACTAGTACTAGCACAGTCCTACTAGTACTTGCACAGTCCTACTAGTACTTGCACAGTCCTACTAGTACTGGCACAGTCCTACTAGTACTAGCACAGTCCTACTAGTACTAGCACAGTCCTACTAGTGCTGGCACAGTCCTACTAGTACTTGCACAGTCCTACTAGTGCTGACACTGTCCTACTAGTACTAGCACAGTCCTACTAGTACTAGCACAGTCCTACTAGTGCTGGCACAGTCCTACTAGTACTGGCACAGTCCTACTAGTGCTGACACAGTCCTACTAGTGCTGGCACAGTCCTACTAGTACTTGCACAGTCCTACTTGTACTGGCACAGTCCTACTTGTACTGGCACAGTCCTACTAGTACAAGCACAGTCCTACTAGTACTGGCACAGTCCTACTAGTACTGGCACAGTCCTACTAGTACTGGCAGAGTCCTACTAGTGCTAGCACAGTCCATTGGGAGAATTTTCCTTTGTCTCAAAATCTTCAAATGTTTGAATTTGTTTTTCATGTGAAGGAAAACATGGTCAACCTTTTCTTCAATTTTTCCCAGGTACTAGTACATAGTCACCCTATATGCAATCTAACCACTGTTTCACAATCATTCACTCAAGTGACAAAACATTTGTGTTTCAAAATATTTGCTGTTTTATTTGCATAAATAATGACTTTCTTTAATTAGGCAATATCCCATAAGTTTCAAAATTTCATTACATTTGTATGTACAGTAATGGTGACAAAGTTGCAAATCTTGTTGATGTAGCTTTTAATCATAATGAGTGATTTGCATATTATGTGATTTTGTGTAAGTAATATCTGAAATGAAGAATGAAAGCTTCAAATTTCATATAATTTGCATAATTAATCATTTTTGGAAATTAGGCACTTTAAAATGCCAGCTTCAAATTTAAAATACTTTGGTACATTTCATTGATGATATGAAAACACAGTAGCTTTTAGTTTTAATGAGTCATTTGCATAATTAATTATTTTCAGTAATTAGACAATATCTGAAGAATGCAAGCTTATAATTTCATATAATTTGGTACATACACTTATAACAGAGCACATATGTTGTATATAGCAGTTTTAATTTTAATTAGTCATTTGCATAATTGATGATATTTTCAAATTTAGTGATTTAATATGTACAGTAGCTCAGAAATTTACACAGAATACATGAAGGAATTAATGGAAAAGTCTTATGAAAGACATTCAGTTTACATCTGGATATTTTTTCTTCTTTCACAGTATCCCTTCTCTGTTGGTGTAGCTGTATCTATTACATGGTGTTGTCTTGTATGCTGCAGCAGACTTTATCTAGGCATGCATAACTTCTTGGTAAGTCTGAAGTCAGTCCTGAAACTCTTTATAAGTGTTTTTTGCAAGGTATGATCATACTCATAGTATAGTAAAGTTGGATTTTTTTTTCCAAACTGAAGTTATGATTTGTAAAAACAATGTACTCATTACAATAATAAATAACAAATTGTTTGATAGATATATGTGTTTTATGACATGCTTTATTCTACACAGAGGTCAAAAGTCTCTGTTTACAAGTCTGAGTGTGCATGGGCTTTTACTTTCATTTGCACATATATTCTAGTTATGTCAAACAATGTGTTTACTCATGGATATAGCATTTCAGTCAACCTGTTCAGTCTCTGTGTAACACTCAGTCCATACTCGCTCTTGTTATGAGGTATGTACTTCTTAGTCACAGTCTACATGACTCTTATGAACTTAAGATTTGTGTCAGAGTAGACCATGGAGTTATGTCAATCCATGTCACTATGGCTATATTACATATTCAGATAATATGTTTGTACAGGACACCTCACTGTGTGATATTTTGTAAGTCACCAAACACAACATCTTCACTCTGAAGTCTTATTCATTGCTCTTATTCTTTTCAACAATCTTCACCTGATGATCAATGATCTTCAAAAGTTGCATCTTAGATGCATTTTGGAGGACTAAGCATGTTTTCCTTTGGATTTCCCTTGGACAAGAAATGGTCACAACCTCAGTTTTCAGGCAGGACCCATTTAACATCTCATTTGAAAAAAGCTTCAACAATTTCTTTTGGTCAGTTTTCAAAAGGCAGGAAGTAATCTGTAGATCATTTGGCTTGGGACACCTAAAAGTTGTAACACAGGGTTGACTTGAAGACTCTGAACAACTAGGGGATAGTATATATTTCACTTTGTGGGTTTATAAATGTCTCATTTGTAACTTACAAGTTTATGATATTCCATTGGTTTGAAATGCAGCAAAGCAATCAGAATACAATATTTAATTACAGATAGAATTAAGCTGGTTGGTTTGTAGGAAGGAAATGTAGTAATGAATGCTTTCCTACTCTTAAATTCGACCACTGTTCTCGATAAGTTTCAATCATTGTACATTCAGCACATGAGCAGCCTGTATGTGATGCACTGTCATGATATGATATATGAGTTGTTCATTCAATATCTAATAGGCAATACTTCTTTGCTACAAATAGTTTAAATCTTTCATTTTAAAAAATTCAAATTCCTGGAATACCATGTTATTTCATTTAAAAAAAGAAAACTGTATGTTACATTAGAATGACAATCACATGTTTGAATAAAACAATAAAACTGTATGAAAAGAGTGAGGTATCAAAACCTTCCACATTTAGTACACGTTAAATATACATGGTGACATTAACAAGTATTCCCCATTTTTCGTGTGATTTACATGAATGGAAATCTTACAGGATATTTTCCATACTCTCTGTCCTATTACCAAAACTATCTAGTTGGGGAAATATATCCAGAAAAACAGTTAAACAAGACAATGTTTGCTCAATGATCAAGTGACAAAAAGCAAAAGTTTCATTTTCCGCTTGTGGCAAAATAGCCCAAGAAATACCTTTAAAGTGCAAAACTAGGCAGAAATGTACCTGTGGTTACCAGTTCCTCGTGTACCGGTAGTATCTCATTAATATAAACACTGAAAATGTTTTATACTCTGAGACTAGACTGTCAACAGTCATTCATGCCTTTTTTGCTACGTTTTATCTAAAACTAAAGTCGCTGCCTCGCTCCGATCCCGAGCAATACTATAACCGCATACTGATAGCAACAGTGAGTGCCGGAGCCAGCGTGCGCTCGACACTCACTGTTCCATCAGTGCTACGGAGCGAGGCGATGACTTTGTTTTAGATGAAACGTGGCAAAAAAGGCACAAACGACTGTCGACAGTCTTGTCTGAGACTTGACTTAATTTCTATATACAGTTCATATTTATCATGATTATTAAGTCTATTATGAAATGATAGTATAGGAGAGATATGTACTGATAGGAGACATGATAGGAGGTCATACAGTAGGGAAATTTGTATATTATGACATGTGTAATCAGTGCTATGACATAATAGGTGAAAGGTTACATGTTACATGGTAATGGGCAGACAAAGGTAAATTTACACAGCTCTTTCTGCACTGCTACTCAATGTGTGGGCATATGGGAACATGAGATGTAAACAAAAATTTGAAAAGCTGTTCAGAATAGAACAATGACTGCAAGATAGTAATAGTCAGTTTGTGGACATTGGTCTATTCAAATTAATAAGCTATATTGTAAATATTAATAATTAAATAAAGTATAATACTATGTATAATTAAAGTTGTAAATACATCAATTTAAAAGATAAAAATATCATCCTCTGTCCGTAAATATTATCCCCCTTTGTCTTACACTATCCAATACTAATAAGACTTCAGCAGCATCTCAGACAAGGAGTTGGTTATAACCAGCTACACAAACTTTAATATTAGCTCTGGTAGAGGACTGCTAATCCCGTATATGTCAAACACAGAGTCAACATTTTGACAGCTATTAGGGTATAAGCTATATTGTAAATATTAATGAACTATAATACTATGTATAATTAAAGTTGCAAATACATACATTTAAAAGACAAAAATATCATCCTCTGCCTGTAAACATTGTCTGTTACCATGGTAACCACTCAAACAATGACTGCTCAGCTAATGATATAAAAAATTCACCCCAAACAAAACACTAAGTAGTGATAGATTATAATCTAGTCTAGAGAGGAGCTGTTGGGTTTGAATGTGAAGATCTCTTTACCCCATGACATCTTCAGATTCAAATTAAACCTAAAACCTCTAGACTATAAAAAAAAAAGATGTAACACAAAACAGTCTTTGCTTTATACTGGGCTGGCAAGAATAGTGTAGTGTTTGTGCTGTAATACACAAACAAATACATTGTAAAATGAATATAATGTGGTCAATTTATTCATTTTGTATTTCATTTTGATTTTAGGATCTTCTAGTTGGAGTGATCTTTTCCACCATTATTATGTATATTCTTCTACCATACCTGGATATAATTGATGAGTTCTTCACCCAACATGTATATGGAGCTGCTGCTGCATTCAGTTTAGGTCTTGGTATGGTCATATGCTATCCAACGCTAGACAGATGGAGTAACGCTAGAGCTGATGCCACACTTATTGTTGGTGTTGGTGTTGGCGTTCTGGTTGGCAAGTGGTTTAAAAATGAATATGGCATTGGACCTGTAGACATAACAGAAGAACCACCATATAATATTCTGGTACCCAATTTTACTTGGCTTGTTTTCATGCTACTACGTTCAATGCTGGGTTGGGTTATTTTATTGACAACCAAAGAGATAGTTAGCAGCTTTATTTGTGGTGTTATTGGCTTTTTACTTGGGATTTCACGTACTGAAGCCAAGTCTACAGAACAACTAGTCATTGAATTACCAAGGAAGTTTTTTGCCTATATAATGGTTGCTATCAATGCAACTGTACTTTGTCCCTGGCTCTTTGTTTATCTTGGGCTTATCTAGACAATCTCCATGACTACTGGTAATCTAAGAATATTTCATAAGTTTTCTCAAATCTTTAACACCAATTACCACATAAAAACCTTTTCACCAGTTTCACGTTTGTAGTGATTTCAGTAAGTTTGCATGTACAAAAATTTCATTATTTAAAAATCAATGCAACACTGATCAAGGATTCAAACTGGTTTGTACTTATCTTTTTCTTGATAGTACTTAAAAATTGTACATACATAACATGACATTGTACAATTTCTAGATAATGATATCTTACATACCGTAGTACATTGACCTTTCTAAGAGCTACACTGTTTTGTTTGAAATTACTTGCTCATAATGCCAAACACCCAGAACAGGTATTGAATCATCACCTGTGATAAATATATTTGTGTAGCTTTACCCATAGTATGGTATACTATAATAAATCAAATCAAATTGATTTTCTGGGTCAGCATCCTCAAATCAGTGCCCCTAAGTTGATGACAATTCCAACTTTTTACTGTAAAACTTATATGGATAAAATCAATCTCTAATTAACATTCAAATTATTGATATTTTAACAATTTTCAATGAATATTTTGATTGTCCAGTTACAGCTAGTGCAGTTTCAAATAAAAAAGAACACCATTCTTTGTAATACCATACCGTACTGGTAGTTTCATGGTAGTCCTGTTTATTTTGACTAGTATAAGCCAACCAGCAACACTGTACATGTGTGTGATTTCTTATGTATATGTATGGATGTGCATGTGTGTTTGTCAGTGGGGGGGGGGGTGTAACCACATGTGTGAGTTCATCAGTAATTTGTACGTGTTGTGCATCTTTACTGATATCAGTGACATGGAAATTGTTTTTCATATAAAAATTCTTTGGAATAAAAAAATAGTACATTTTTAAAATGCTTTTGAGTTATTGTCATAGAATATCTTATGCAATTATGATCATTATACAAAAGACAGCAGAGATTTACACATTGAGTTTCTAATTGTTCTTTAAAACATGTATTTCTTTTCAAAATTTAATATTTTTATTTCAGTGACTATGCTATTTGTTATGGTTTGCCCAGACTCTCATTTTAATGTAATTCACCTATCTTCTCGAGATACTACCTGTCATTCAGATTTCGTTGAAATCTTCCATTTTTAGTCTTGTCTATTTCATGGTTGGAATTTAGATATGAAGATTTGATTTAAAACTTGTTTCAATTCATTGAATGTATTACATTGATTAATATTAATATAGTATACACATTAATTTGATTCTCTTTTTTATCATAACTGTTAGAAATAAAATGAAATGAAATACTTATAAAGTAGATATTATTAGATGAATGGAGAGAAAGTAAAAAGATCTAATTAAATCATTCAAAGGAGAATATTAGATTTTTAAAAATCATATTTGTGCTAGTATTTTTGGATTGTGTTTTTTTAAATGCTGCCTAACACTCAAAGTGTACGGAAGATAGCTGCAGTCTTTTTTTTTCGCAACTTGTTAATTTGTTAATTTTTTGTACACAGTATGTTGGGAGTTTGTTTGTTTGTTTGTTAGCCTTTGTCATTTCCAAACTTCCCTGTTTGTTGGCAGGCTCTTGTTTGGAAATAGTTTAGTGTTACCCTTCATCGAATCTTTAAGATCTCTCTTAGAGATCATGTTGGCATCCAGACTAGTTTGGAAACAGAATTATACTAAAATGGAAGCACACGTGACATGATTACTTGATTACTGCACGAACTTCTGTTTTGTTCTAGCTTTGAACTAGTATTTCACCCCATGATATCCTTTCTTACACGATGGCATATTCTGTAGTTATAAACATTTTCCACTCCCAATATTATTTGACCTCTGACCCCATGATTTAATGAAGCCTTAGTGGAGCTGAATGTTGTTCATCTACTCAAAATTGTTCCTACATAATTTGACAACGGAATATAATGCTGTTAGACTCTAAATCATATAAATCATTGATTTTAGTGATTTCAGCTTGACTGTTAGTCTTGCTGCTAGACGTTCGGGCTTTCTTTCGATACTGGAAGCGAACGAAGTTCGCAGTGAGGGCGATGTTCGGTCATGTGTCGTATTCTATCGGAAGAACATCCGAGGTCTAGCAGATAGACTACTTGACTATGTGCCTTCTCCATTTTTGTGTGTGTACTTTCATGTGTATGTATGTATATATGTATGTATTTTGTATTTGACAAACTGCCACATTAGCAGAGGTCCATTATTTTGAATCAGAAAACAGTGCTTGTGTACCCATTGACGTAATAGGTGTTGGAAATAAAGATCAAAATGTCTACAAAGAAACCATGGAGTAGTCTGTATTTTGTGTATATGTATATCAACCCAAAGCATTGTGTGTTTTTTTGTGTGTTCATCATTTGTTTGTTTTGTGCATGTTAAAACAGATTTGTATTACAAAGTTGTATGGAGTATTTTCTGAATTGTTGTTTTGTACAACTGAATTCCAGTCATGTTTTAGCCATGATAATATTAGAAATTTTAGATCAGCCCGTATTGTAGTAAAAGGATAAACTGAATAGAGACGATATATGGAGTATGACTGGAACGTAGACTTTATTAAAGCCCAGATCTAGGAGAGACAGGTGCTCCCCGGCAGCTCCGCGGTCAAAACTCAAGTCCTCAATTGCAAACATACGACGTTATGGTCGTAACAATAATGAAATCACGGTAAGTCACGCATATGAGATGAGCTTCCTATTATAAGATAACAATATGTCATGCATAGTTATGAGCGTCATGGAAATGAAACAAAAGACACTAAACTTTAACTTGAATGACATCTCCAGACATACGATATTAGTGTACCTATTGTCTTGACATCCATGTGAGCCATATTCTTTTCTCTAACTAGGTGTTTGGCGACATGTATAAACAGGGTCATGTCTGAATCCAAACAAAGTAATTACAAATTCATAAAGTTTCCTTTTATGTGGATTTGTATGGTTCTGTGTTTGAATGGACCATTAAACTACCTTTGTTTCTGTGACTTGGATGTTACTTGAGATTTAAGAGTATTTTTAATTAGGTAAAACAAATGTGCTTTTAGTCAAAAGAAATTAACAACTTATCTAATATACTTACTGGGGTGTTCTTTGGAAAGTCTACCTGTTCAAGACAAGGTGATATTATTCATGGTATGAAATTAGGTTTGAAAAGTGCGATTTTGGGGCCAAAAGACCTGAACTCAAAATATCATTCGGATTGGTTCGGATTTAGCTTGCGTGTATGTAATGCATCCTCGAGTATTTTTAAAACGGCATCAATGAAATGTGATTAAATTTTGAAAACATATATACAACATTACCATACATGTATGGATGATCACTGTTTGCGAT
Source organism: Glandiceps talaboti (assembly GCF_964340395.1). NCBI lineage: Eukaryota > Metazoa > Hemichordata > Enteropneusta > Spengelidae > Glandiceps > Glandiceps talaboti. Next base: position 26,940,232 of record NC_135550.1, on the reverse strand, counting down.
TAGGTTGGTTTCAAAATTACACAGTGTATGTACTAACCACTCGGAGCATGATTTAAATTCGTAGTACCGAGTCCATTTACATATCGATGTTTTATATGACCTGACTGACCCTATTTAAAGTGACAATCTGACAACAGATTTAACGATGTACGACCAGGTCATAAAAAACATTTCACAGATAGCAGATTGATCATTCTATTGGAAACATTCTGATAATTTAAACGGTGTAGAATGTCCTTCTAACTTTAGTTGTATTTATTTCAGAGACAAACACCGTTAAAAGTGAGATTATAAATTGAAAGCATCACCAACATACACCACTGGACACCACACTGACCACACCACACCACACCACACACACACACACACACACACACACACACACACACACACACACCACACCACACCACACCACACCACACCACACCACACCCCCACACCACACCACAACCCCCACACCACACCCCACACACACACGCATTCTCTTTTTTAACCGACCAACCCATTATTTTTAAGATGTTACCATGCGAAACATTCAAGGTATGGCATGACTGTACATGATATTCTTTAGACATAAAAACCTACCGTACTGAATGCTGTGAAGCACTAAGTTTACTATAATGGAGATGTTTGTCTGCTATCAGAATACAAGTCTACCGTATCAACGAGTCAAAATATCTATCTGGTGTTTTGTAAGAGTCTCATTTGATGTGCATGCTTGCCCAAATACTTTCCGCTTTTTAGTCTGTCATACTAGTACTTTCCTTTTTAGCTCCGCCATAAGTTACCTTTGTGTGGTCCTTCTTTTAGGTACCGGTCAGTTTCTCCAGCCTGGGGGTGGATTCTTAAATCGAGCCGACAAAATCCCCCCTATCTGTAAAACCAAAAATAGGCTGACACCCCCTCCCTAGGCCCTATCACTTAATTCTAAAACATGATGACCCCCCCCCCCCCCCCATATATAACATTCACATGACAGGTATTTTTTATGATTGCGATTCACTTCGTCCCATTTTCAACTCGTCCCATTTCAACTCGCCCCAATTTCAACTCGCCCCATTTTCAACTCGCCCCATTTTTAACTCGTCCCATTTTCAACTCGCCCCAACAACACTGGGAAACGTTTATAAATCTAAACGATACATGGACTCGAAGTACGGAGACCGAAACATTTACATGATTTTACCTACGTAGCCAGTCGAAGCGTAGCAAATGTAACATTTCGTAGCAGAAAGTGGTGTGGGTTTTGGCTAAGTGTTTGGTAGATCTAGAACTTATACTAGCACAACAACTTTAAATTTCCTCAGTCATGGAATATCACTTTTCACATTAGGACTTAATGTTTACAACCCAAATAAGAAATAATAATGATAATAACCAGGGAGAATATTAGTGACTGACACGCTTACGACTTCCGCGCGTACGGGTTTTGGAGACGTGTCTCCTCTCCCTAGTTAACGCAATTGCAATTATAAGTATTGTAGTATGTGTTTACAGCGCAAGTGGTACTTCATTAGTGGAATACGAGATACCACAGACCCTCCAAACTGAGTACTACTAGCTTCGATTTCATATATGCACAGGTAAATTATATTGCAAAGAGTTGGGGCGAGTTGAAAATGGGGCGAGTTGAAATTGGGGCGAGTTGAAAATTGGACGAGTTGAGTGGGACGAGTTGAAATGGGACGAGTTGAATTTGGGACGAGTTGATCCGTCACCATTTTTTATCGTGACTCAGTGTGGACTGCTTGACTGTCTTGCATCTTCTTTATAAGATCCCGGGTTAGCACTATCATGATTATAATTATTGGCTTCATAATTATAATTATTGACTACACAGGGTGAATATATTCCAAAAGGAGTTTAATAGCATCTTGACAGTGAAAGATTGGGGGGAAGCTTGAGAAGGGAATATATACATCTCTTATGGGGGTCGTAGAGGTCTCCCCTGGAAGCCCTGGAGGTGTTTTACTCGAAAAGTCAATTTTAAGACTATTCAGACCTTTTCAGACAATAAGTTCCAAGCTTTACAAGACAGCGCCAACATGTAAAAAGCAACTACATAGGGTTGAAATACTTTAGAAATATACTTTGATAGCATCTTGACAGTAAGAGGGGAAGAGCTTGAGACTGGGATATGTCCACCTCATGTGGGGGGGGGGGGGTCCGAGGGGCTATCCCTCTAGAAGCCCGGAGGATTTTTACTCTTAAAGACAATATTTAGGCTATTCAGACCTTTCAAGCAATAACTTAATCCATGCTTTACAAGACAGCACCATCAAGTATCAGAAACTATTCTTTATAACTTACATAGGGTTGTAATATGTTCTTAAAAAGTTAAATGGCATCATTATATACATGTAGTAAAGGTCAGCCCATTTAATGGTAGTATCATTGGTAGGGGAGATTTGGAGTTCAAGGCAATTTTATATTATCTTGGCAAACATTTCACATCTTTAAAAGACAATATCATCTCAAATTAGAATAGGGTGAAAATATTTAAGAAAAGTGTAATACCACTACGTTAGTAAAAAGGTTGTTGGTGCATCTGATTGTTGGTTGAATGCATGAGTGACGTCTGGGGGTGAGGGAGTCCTTGGGGTTTTCCCCCTGGCAGATCTGGAGTTTTTTGCTTGTATTAAGGCAATGTTTAGGTTATTCACAGCCTTTGAGGTAAAATTTCCAAGCTTCGAAAAGCTAACGTAAATGTAAGTTTTAAATCAGTTTCCTATGTCACATAAAAATGGGCCCGTAACATTGGGGCATTAATGTATGTGTTGTAATGATCTGTATGCTAAATGTCAGTCGGCCTACAGAGAAGGCGACAGTACTGAAACTGTCAAGTCAAGAATGACGTGCTACGGGCTCTTGATCGGCGGGACGACGTGATTTTAATTTTACTAGATCTATCTGCAGCTTTCGACACCATCGACCACAACATTTTGATTCACAGTTTATGTTCTAGGTTTGGCATTAACGGTACTGTACTGAAATGGTTCACATCATATTTGCAAGATAGAACAATGAGAGTGTGTGTTGGGTCGGTGATGTCGGAAGCACAACCCCTCAATTGTGGTGTCCCCCAGGACTCTGTCCTTGGCCCTGTGTTATTTAGTCTGTATATTGCACCTCTTGAAGACATGATAAAACAACACGGTTTAGAATGTATGTTTTATGCTGACGACTCTCAGCTGTATGTCGTTTGCTCCCGTGATTGTGTCCCAAATGCAAAAATTGAGAACTGTGTCGACGAAATTCGACAATGGATGGATGATAACATGCTCGCTCTTACATGCATGACAGCAAGACTGAGGTTATACGATTCTCTTCAAAGTTTGGTAATGGGGACCGGCCACGGGGATGCGACATACAAGTTGGGGGCGCCAGTGTTCATTCAGCTTCAGTAGTTCGTGACCTTGGTGTAACACTCGATGAATCAATGACCATGGCATCACATATTCCAATCTATGCAGGTCAGCGTTGCTCTATGGAAAATTGGCAAAATCCGCAACCTTTTAGACCAGGGTTCAACAGAAAAATTAGTACACGCTTTTGTCACTTCTCGACTTGACTACTGTAATAGTCTGCTTTATGGCCTACCAAATTATCAGATTTATACTAAACTACAATCTATTCAGAATGCCGCAGCACGTTTGGTTACAAAAACAAGGAAAACTGAACATATCACCCCAGTACTGAACAGGTTGCATTGGCTCCCTGGTGAGAAAAGGATTCTGTACAAGGTGTTAGATAATAAGGCCCCAGTGTACCTGAGGGAACTCTTGAATATACGCTCTGTTGGCCGCACACTTCGATCCTCCACTGAAGGTGCATGCACACTTCACCAAACAGCTTTTTATGGGGATAGGGTGTTTTCGACATGTGCTCCACATTTGTGGAATAGGCTGCCACTGTCACTCCGTTTGAGTGAGAATATTAGCGTTTTTAAGTCATATCTTTTTATTTGAATGACTGTTTTATTACTGGCAGATTCCTCCATTGTGTTTTACATCTTTTTTATTGCCTTTTTGTCGTAGCATTGTAAGGCGCTTTGAGAAGTTTTTATATGGAAAGCGTTCACTTTTTAAGAAATACATATTATTAGTATTATTAATATTGCATGTATAGTAAAGTCACCGGTATGTTAGAGAACCTTAGGTGGTCACACCTAGTGTATAATAGAAACTGGAATCTAATGAGATGTAGTGTCCAAAATAGAAAGTGTATTAATCCCTTCTGGCAAGTTCATACTGACGAGTAGCACAATTTAGATTAACTTCTTTTATAAATTATCTAGATGAAGATTACCATTACGAAACCTTCAAGTTCACTTTTGCCCCAAAGTGCAATATAAGTGAAGCATTGATTGTGAAACAGCCATGTTCTGTAACTAGTGTGGTAGCTAGGAAATACATGTATATGTATATGTATAGTTATGTTTGAACTAATAAGTAATATTAAAGAATTCATGTAAGAAACAGGGAGAAGGACAAATATTTACATGTACCACATTTCAGACAAGGCTATATGCCATTGTAGAAAAGGGATTTTGTTTTCCATCACAATCCAAAACACAATGACCCCCCTATCCACAATTTTCAAAACAGCATGACCCCCCCCCCCCCACTTCCAATTTAAAAAACAGGGTGACCCCCTACAAATCCACCCCAGGCCGAAGAAACTGACCGGTCCCTTAGTCCGTCCTCAGACCACGAAAATAAGTCCGTTATTCTTTGCAGGCATATTTTGGTCCGCCATACTTTTCTAAGTATATTAAATCCATATCATACTTTCCTTCATTCGGTCGATCCGCCATATTTTACCTTTTTTAATCTGTGATACTTTAAGTTTCCTTCTTTTCGTGTGGCCGAAATACTTTCCTCTTAGCTTCAAGGCTTATTTTGGTCTGTCATATTTTCTTTCCTTCTTTTGGTCCGCCACACCTTCCTTCTTTTGATCCGATATATATTGCTATATTTCTTTCCTTTCAATGGACCGACGTACTCATCGTTTTGTGTTGTCCCTCATACTTTCCTTTTTAGTACAACTAAATTGATTTAGTCATGTTTAATATAGGCATGGAGGTGTGTGTGTGTGTGTGTGTGTGTGTGTGTGTGTGTGTATGTGTGTGTTTGGTGAAACCTTCCAGAAAAACACCGCTTGGCGTTTATTTGGTGGGGAATCTCACTGCCTAGAGTTAAAATTTGCATTCAAAAAACACACGTTAGTTTATATTAACAGAGTGTAAACAGCTATACGTTCTACACGTGGAGATGACTCGTACACGCATGTCAAAAGGTCAAAAAGGGTGCGATGCACTTCGTCCCAGTTCAACCCCCTAGTTTCAAGTCGTCCCAATTCAACTCGTTACGGTAACACTAACAATCCTTTACACATCTACAAGATATAAGAATAGTGGTGATTAATTTTATTTGGTTCAAAATATAAGCGTATTAACCCTAATCCTGCCAAATCTAAATGTTGTGCGTAATGATACCAATGTCACTCAAAAAAAAAATCAGTTAAATATACATAGGAGCAGATCAATCGCTTGACTTTCAGTACTCAGTCCATGTATCCAGTGCTAAAATCTGGGACAGTCGATCTCCAGATATTAATGATGAGAGCTCTTTTTTGCTTTTGAAGAGAACGGTTACATTTTTTGTAAAGAAATTAGAATTAGAAGTGAACTTAATATTTGTTTCCAATAGTCTTAATTTCTGTTTTTCATTCATTCATTCATTCATTCATTCATTCATTCATTCATTCATTCATTCATTCATTCACTTGTAGTCTTGTCTGTGTTTGTATTTTCAATATCATTTACATGTGTATGTAGTGTATTTAATTGATCTGATTATCAGATTGTTTGTGTATTACAAAAAGGACCACAATGGAAATAAGTTTTAAAACTGGTTTGTGTTATCCTGTTTTGTTTAAAAAAAGAGAATGTCCGACGTCAACTCGACCAGCCTTCACCTATTGCAAAGAACATTGACGGCACCAAATTTAGTAGTTCTTATCTCACAACGAAAACCTGATATACTTACCATGATCATTAACAACCTTGATTAATAAATGTCAGAATAAAGTAGCTTTAATTTTACTAAAATGAAGTACGGAGAATTCACATATTGGATGTATGATAATTTAGGTTTATTTATTTTTACTATCTCAGAGCACTATAGAAAAGTGGCCTGAGTTACTACCTTCCATGAGAGAAAAAATACACTGGCAATAGCAAAGTTTATTATATTGTCACAAAACTACATAGCGAATAATATATATAAGACTGAAAATTATGGCCACTGGTATGAAATTTGGATATAGTTAACTAATACTAGTGGTTACTTTACGTTCATGTAATTATTTGAAGGCTAGCTGAAAATAGAACGAGTTACAAAACTGGGACTAATTGAACATTAGTCGGAAAGATCTAGTCGTTGTGCAAGTTCCGTTTTGTAATAGCTCTCGCGAATGGTTACATAAGCGGAACAACGACTGAACCTTTCGAGCTGAAAATGGGACGAGTTCAACTTAGGACGACTTGATCTATCACCTGTCCAAAGGTCGTAACACGGTTGTTATTAGCTCCATCGACCACCTGGTCTTCGATCAAGGAATAGTAGTTTCCGATTTCCACCCAGGAGTTTATCGAAAAATAAGGATGGAGGGGTGGATAGATTATCTTCGGAGTTCGCATACTATTGCCAAGTTTCAAACTCAGTTTGGGGTGGAAATAATCAAGGCAGATCACCGTGGAGTAACTGACAACAGCAAGGATAATGATGGTCACCAACGCCCATTTGATTCGTACGCTGACGGCAACAGGTGTCCGAACGTTTCGACTGCACCAAGTGCCACTACCCAAGGCAAGGATGGGAACACCAACGGGAATGTTACCTCTACGGGGAATGGTACTCACCTATCAACGCATGAATACGGCGAGGGCGTGAAGAGACTTCGTCAAAGAGGGAACATTGGTTCCGAGAATGGCACTGACAATATATCGTCTGACACCCTCGTAGACTCTGAAACCGGAGAAACTAGCTCATCTTCGGATAAACCGAAAGTAGAATATAAAATCCACAACAGATTCTGGTACTATTTGTTTTTATTTGGTGCTTCTCTCGGAAATGAAGTATTTTTCATAGCATTCATACCGTTTTGTGGGTGGAATTTATCGCTTTTCGTGATTCGTCGACTGGTCATAGTATGGGCAATTGTCTTATACCTTGGCCAGGGAGCTAAAGATATCATCAAGTGGCCAAGACCAACTTCACCCCCTGTGGTAAAACTAGAACATCTTTACGAAAAAGAGTATGGTATGCCGTCCACTCACGCTATGATGGGACTAAGTTTACCATTTACAATTCTCTATTTAACAATGGATCGGTACCAGGTGGGTTTCTCATTAACTCATTGCGAAAAGAAATATTCGTTACTAGGCCAACCAGTCGTTCGTACTGAAAATGTTATTTTGTTATGAAAAGTAAAATACTGAAACGAAAACGATGACAAATTAATATATTCGAGGGCGGACAGGCACTGAATAGTTTTTGTCGCTCGCGCGCATTCTATTTTACTGTTTTACACATGCAATCATTTGCTAGTCGTATTTTTGGTTATAAACATGTGTCGGTGTCAATGAGTCCAATTATAAGTAGGTGAACAAATACCATGTGTAGGTGTGAATTCGCTGAGTGAGTCATAGCAGGAAGGGGGTCATAGGTAACCCTAGTTCTGGATGTATACGGGGTTTCGACACGTAGTCTCTCCTCCCTGGTAACCCATATACGTACTGCTATGGTCACGTTTAGATTTATCCTCTAATGAATAAACAAAACATGAACAAACACCGTCGCTGTACAAATACTTTAGCTATATAATGAACGACTTGAACTATCACATTAAACACGAAATTGTTGATTATTAATGTCAACCATGAAACTCGCCAAATTATTCCATGAAAATAACTCAAAATTCATGCCTGCATGAGTAAAAAAGTTCACAAAATATAAAATGTCAAACATGAATAGTAAATATTGCATGTTTGAATATTTATTTTAAAACAAAGGGCAAAATAACATGTACAAGGGCAGGTCTTACAAGATCAAAGAGAGAGAGAGATAATGATGACCTTTTGTTACAGTAACAAATTTTGTTGGAAGCATGGGCAAAAATGGAATAAATAGTCTTCTGTTAACAATAGACATATGCATATGTTTCTATAGTGTAAACTGTTAAAAGGAGTAATTAATTCAAAGCTTTACATAATGGGTATTGTACAGTTATGTTGACAATGAAAATTTATTGAGACAGTGGAGATCAGTAATTGTTGACATGTGCAAGTGAGCAATGTTTATAACTACATTATTTCACCTTCCTTTCCTTTCTTTATGACAGTACCCATTCATTCTTGGTCTATTGGTAGCTGTATCCTGGTGTACAGTGGTGTGCCTTAGTCGCTTTTATCTTGGAATGCACAGTGTGTTGGTAAGTAGATGTCCATGCATGCATTACTTCAACAGTCTAGTCAGTAAACATCTGTGCATCATATTACAATGAGACAGCATGTAAGAAATAACTATCAATCATATTTTAACAAACACTGAAAAATAGTGAATAAATATGTGTCTTCAGCACAATAAAAAACTGTTCTTTACAATGTTACTAAAGCTATGTTTGCCATTTGGATTATACCTTGGCATGTCTGACTGTGATCAAGTTGTCAAATTGGATTTTCAGATAGGTTGACAGTCCTTCACAACTCCTGGAATAGAAATAAAAATTGTTTTATTTTGATTTGAATAGTTGATTTGGGATAAAACAAAATCATGTAGGAAAGCCAATAGACTGTCCCAATTTTGTTACAAATTAGTAGTGACAGTAGACTGACCAGGGTCCAATTCATGGAATTTAATGTCATGATCTTGTCCAACAGAATCAGAAGAGGAGATAAGCTAATCATATTGATGAACTCAGTTTATAGCAAATCAAAAATGATAAAATATTATTTCAGAATAATTTAAGTTCCCTTTATAACATTTTTGAAAATAAAATATGCATTTTAATATTCTGATATTCAGATATATTGATATCTCAACCTGCACAACAGTATTGACCTAGCCTTTCAAATGAAGGTGAATATACAAATGATGTAAACTGACTGAGATTGTTATATAAAGGTTCATAGTATGGAAGTACACCTATGACAGTTAAAGGCACTTTGTTTCCATGTAAGATAGAAGAGCCTGGGATTCCTGGCTGATGATAATCCTGATGATAATGTTTGTAGTTATCAATCAATGTAGGTCTTGTAGATATCTAGTTGACACGAATATAAGTTTTCTGTTAATTGTCATGTCTATTCTGATATCAAAATATCAAAATATGAAGCAGGAACAAAGTATAATATTATATTTCTATTTCTAGTATTAGCACTTCCAAAAAAAAGTATACCAGCATAGAAAATGTATTGATATCAACAGCATTATCAGCTTTGGAACTGTGTTGACTATCCAAATGTCAAAGTTGTCAACTAAAATGTCCATAGTGATGATGGTATTAAATGTTTAGTTTGGTGTGGTGTGCTCTTGATGACGTCCATCTATTACTAGATAACTTTAAATCAAACAGCATGCCAAATTTGTTAGAGAAGGAAGTTATTTAAGAGATAATGTGTGTAGTTTAGATAATCATTCAATGAAGTCAATGTCCACGCCTAGTAGTTACTATGGCAACATACATTATTTACAGCATAGTCTCTCCTATGAAAAAGATAGCCACAATATATCAAATATTAAATTCACATTATTTGTCATCATCATTGACAACAACAACAACAACAACAACAACAACAACAAGCCTTTATTGAAGACAATTGCCCAACTGGTATTGTATCTAGAGACATCATTCAAATTTTCACTATAACTGTGCCATACAACAAACCAGTTTGACCATGTCTCCGATTGAAGACATGTTTTATTAGTTTTATTTATAAATAATTATAGAAATTAATAAAATAACAAAATTTAACTAGTACTAATTCTATCTGTGACATTTATAAATAATTATGAATTAATAATCAGCATTATAAATACTACTCTCAAAGTATGTTTAATATATATTATGTAACATGACACAATCCCATCTCTGCAAAAATCATAGACACAGTATAATTACATTCAAGTATCTGTACCTACTCTGTCGTCATGTAGTTCCTAATTTACTACCGGTAGTATTAATATAATGTGTGGGTTTGTTTATTAACCAGCAATTTTGAGTTCTTGTAAGTTCTATTTTTAAAAAAGAAATGTAATTGCTGCTGACAAAGGAGAGGAAATTGAAACTTTCATATATTCATAGCAACTAATATATTATACATTGAAAACTGATTAGCATATGGCTGAATGACAGCTAACTTGTAATGAATTCTGGCTATGCAGAATACATGTTAGATAAGTCTGGATAACATCCAGGTTGTTACGTTATCCAATTATCTGAATGGTTTCATTTATTATCTCCCAATGAATGTGTGCAAAAAATGACAATAATGCTATTGAGGAAGTGTAAAGGGCCATTGTGCCGATATAGATCCAAGCCAGGGGTAATAATTGTAAAGTGCTTTGAGCACAGAGCAGGAAAGTGCTATATAAAAACTAACATTATTATTATAACATTATTATTCATGTAGAGTTAAGTATATGGTACAAAAGAGCAATTAAAAAAACAATTTTTTGTATATTGAACACTATATATATAAAATATGATCTTTTTAAGGTCTTGTATGTAATATGTCATTAGACAATCACTGTCGTGTGTGTGTGTGTGTGTGTGTGTGTGTGTGTGTGTGTGTGTGTGTGTGTGATGTCTGTGTCTGTGTGTTCAAATGACCTAAAACAATTAACAACAACAACAACAACAACAACAACAACAACAACAACAACAACAACAACAACAACACTTGGCAGATTGCCATAGTTTTCTATGGACTTTATTGCCTTGGTTTATTTGTCTGTATACTAGTAGTTGAAGGACTGTTCATGGCAATTTGAAGACATGATAACCCTATCTTCAATAAGCAAACTAAATGTGACCTTTGATGAAAGTATGAAAACAAGTTTTATCATGGGAAAAAATACAATATGTGAAATCTCTGAGCAACCTTGACAAGTAGGCATTGCAACTATGATTTTATTTCATATTTCATCTCTTATATTCAGTAGTCAGTTGTGCTGCAATATGCTATTTATATTTTCCGTATTATACTTAAAAATCGGAATATAACATTTAGCAATAATATAAGATTTGTGTCAAAAATTCTTCATCTCAAAATAGTTTTGAGTTTAATAAAGTTGGAATATTTCAAAGTCTTAATATTCCTCCCCATGACAAAGAGAGCCACAAGTTTATTACAATCTTTTAAAGAATTGGTAAAACTGAATAATTTTTATCAAAAAAGGTACATCTGTCATATGATAACACTTTAATTAGGTGTAACTTTAAATTTTCAAAGTGTTGTGTTATGGCCAGATGCTGATGTAAAAATTTCCGTTTACATGCATTCCACTGCATATCCAATTTCTCAACTTCAAGACGATTTTGAGACGTGACTGCGCCCTCTAGTGGCAAACTGCAACTGATAATAAATTGTGCTTTTGTGTAAATTCAACTAGATTGCATGCTGTTATTGTATATATTATAGTATGTATGCAAGAAGTTAAGTAATTTTCTTTGTGTATCTTGAATTTCAGGATGTAATCGTCGGACTTATTTTTGCCACAGTCATCATAGTAATAGTGAATCCGTACCTTGGTGATATTGATGTGTTTTTAACAGAGCACAAATATGGAGCTGTGACGGGATTTTTGATTGGACTAACCATGGCTGTCTGTTACCCAACACTGGATAGATGGAGTGCCGCTAGGGGTGATGCCACTCTCATTTTGGGGGTGGGTACAGGTGCTGTGGTAGGAATGTGGTTCAAAATCAATTACAACATCCTACCCCTTGATCCAGTGGAACCTCTCCCATATGAAATCCCTACCCTTAATCTACAATGGTTGATGTTTATGGTGTTGAAAACTTTAGTAGGTGTTATCATTATGTTGATCACTAAAGTGGTTATGAAAGAGGTTATATATCACATTGTATGTTTCTTTCTGAACATCCAACACTCGGATGCAAAGGCCACAGAACTAGTTGTGATTGAGTTACCAAGAAAGTTTTTCACCTACATGGTAGTATCGCTGAATGCAATAGTACTTATTCCTGTCATTCACAAATACCTGGGATTAATTTGAAAAACAAACTTATAAAACCAGATTTCATTAGTATTTGTGAAAAATCTGTGCCAAAAGTTTAACTATAGCTGCAAATAAAATTAGTTCAGTTTCTTCTAGTTTTTGTCATTTGTTTATATTTTGTATGTTTTTTTGTACTCCAGGTTATTAGATTTTGTTTTCAGGAAATGTAGGGTAGGTACTTTAAACTTGACTTTCATTAGGGTAGTACAAAGTATGCAACTGAACAACTTGTTGCATATCTTAACAAGTTGCATGACATGTTGATTTTTTAATGTGTAATGTTTGACCTGGAACAAGGAGCTTATAACACGTTGTTCTTTATGTAAGAAATGTAGTCTAGGAAAACCAAAGAAAAGTACACAGATAGTGATTTAAAATTTAAATTGACGGAAAAGTATTTGTACTAGTTTGTCATAGGAAAAGAGAGATTAATAAGTATAGTGATATACTGATTACTATGGTCAACCAGAAATGTAAAGACAATTCTATCTGTATGCATGTCTTAAAAGATTCTAAATTTTGATATTTTGGGTTGAAATTTTCTTTCCACAAGACAACATACAGGTAGTTAAGACTCATTGTTTACATATAATGTCAATATGCTGTCAAAACATTACTTTTCTATGGTAAGAAAAATTTTGCCTTGAAAATGAAAATTAATTATTATTTTCAAAAAGGGCTGTCAATCTTTGAAATATCTCACTGCAATTGAAATGAAAAGAATTTTAATAATTAGCAATAATAAGGTTGAATCTCAGAAGTACGGGCTCTATTCTGTTTGGAGATTGATTGTCTCAGGTGACCATGACAACAAATATCTGGGCAAGAAGACTAAACCAACAGTGCAATACATGACAAACTTAATCTATTTGGAATTTTCTAGTTTGGTTCACCATGACACAAATTTCTCAGAAGTTGTAAAATTATCATAGAAAATGCTACTAAAAATATGAAGTGTAACGTAATATATTTAATAAACAATGACAACATGTACCTCAGTTCTTCGTTATATTGCAAGATATATAGACAGTGAACAAATCACAAAATCTTAACTTGTCATTTTAGCTTTATACCAGTTGATCTTTGGGACATGTTTTATATATAAAAATTAGCAATATTCAGAAGTTGAGAAACAAATATTTTTATTAATCAATGTAAAAATATCATCATGTATACCACTACTTCTTTATATATAATTTATAACAAATTATTGATCTCAGATAAGCTGATCAAACTTTGTATTTAATAG